>NC_056742.1:229089077-229219077 GCF_019279795.1 Protopterus annectens
ATTCATAGGTAGGTACTAGGCTATTGGCCCTAAGGCCTATATAAGCCTAGCCAAAAAGGTACCCTGGCTTTTACCACCCATGAAAATTATTTTCCTGTGCCCCTGTTGAGCAGAGCCACAGAAGTGATCCCTTGGGTGAATTTCCTATCTCCCATCCAATCATCAAGATTTTTCTTGAAGAGTGCTAATGAGGAGCTTTGTTTGATATAGATAGGTAGTTTGTTCCAGAGTATGGGAAGTCTCTGGGACAGGACTGTATCCCTCCAGCATGTTCTGTTTATTGTGGTGACAAGGTTTAGGTCCCTATAGCATGTAGCTCAGAGAGATTGGGATTTCTTTAAGTGGAGCATGTCCAAAAGCTCTGGGTTTGACATACCTTTGTATGTTAGTCAGAGATCGCCTCTGAGTTTTTTGAAATAGTCTGCATAGGGCATCTCTTTGAGACCAGTAATCCTCTTTGTGAGGTATTTCTGTTGCCTTTCCAGTTGTTGTAGATGTCTTGTGAGGTGCATACCAAAAGAGGTGCTGTATTCTATAATGGGTGTAATGAGTGATGAGTAGAGGGGAACAATTACCTCTTTTTTTTTCTGGATGAGAAGCCTTTTGTGATGAGGTGTGCCATGTAGATGGATTTCTTGACTGCTGCAGTGATGTGATTATCAAAGGAGAGACTACTGTCCACCTGTGTCCCAAGGTCTCTTATCACACTTTTGGTGTTACGTAGACTACCGCCTATGTGGTAGTTCATGGGTACAGAGTTTTTACCAAAAGGGATGACAATGCACTTTTTGGCATTGTGCTTGAGGCCATGGCTTTGACACTAAGCATCTGTCTCAGTAAGACCCTGTTGTAGGATGTCCACATCGTTAGGAGTTTTGATTATGGCTCCTAGTTTGCAGTCATCTGCAAACTTCGTTAGCCAAAGACCTTCTGTGTTAGCCTGTACTTCAGAGAAGTAGATACCAAACAGGAGAGGACCCAGGACTGAAACCTGTGGTACTCCACTTGTCAGTGGTCTAAAGTTGGATTTGGAGTCTGCTACTTTGACAGTGTGGGTTCTGTCAGTGAGTCAGTTGGAAAGCCATCTTGTGACATAGGGATTTAGACCTAGTTTAGTGAGCTTATATATAATTCCAAACTCGGGGATGATGTTGAAAGCCTTGGTGAGATCTAGATAGGCTGTGTGAACTACCTTACCCTCATCTACAGCTTTGGTATCCGCTTCAAGGAAGTCTATCAGGTTTAGGAGACATCATCTGCCTTTTGCAAACCGCAACTGGGTGGGGTCCAGAGTTTGGAGATTACCAATGTCATTGTTTATAAGTTCCATGATGATACATTCCATAGCCTTGCAGACCAGTCAGGCTAATGGGGCAGTAGTTCCCAGGGTCCATGGTGGCTCCTCCTTTGTGGAGTGGGATAACTGTTGCTGTGCACCATTCAGTGGGCACAAAGCCTGAGGTGAGTCTATGACTGAACATGGTGCTTAGGTGGGGTGCCAGTTCATTCTGCAGTTCATGTAGAATGCAGCCTGGGATGTTGTCAGGTCCCATAGATGCTGTGTTCTTGGGTTTGGAGGGTGTGGTTTTTTACCTGTGTAGCTGTGATTACAGGAACTTTGCATTCTTCTGGTATAGACATGGGCCCTTTAGGGGTGAAAGGAGGGTAAAGTTAGCACTGAACTTATCTGCCAGGATGTTGGCAATATCAGTTGGTTTTGTATATTTAGTGCCATTGTGCTGTAACTCAGAGCAGATCTGAGTGTTGCCATTGAAATTCTTGACATAGCTATAGAATGCTTTGTGGTTGTATTTAAAATCAGTGGTGATTTTGTTTTCATAACTGGCTTTGGAGGATTTTATGAGGGATCTCAGCTTCTTACTGAGGCTGATCAGAGAGTTCCTGCAATCATGGGATTTTACTCTTTTTTGCAACAGTTACTTTCCTCTGTTGTAGAGTTTGTTTATGGCAGTGGACCACCAGACTGGCTTCCTTTTCTTGGAGGATAGCATCTTGGTTCTGTTAGGGATTGCACAATCCATGCACTCGTGTAAGTGATTATAAAGTGCATCTGTGTAGGATTCAGCAGTTGTACCTCTACTGTCCATTTGCATAGGTGTCATAAAGTTTGTTGGCTTTGGAGAAATTTTTTTACGGTGGTTTCCCTAATGGGGGTGGGGGCAGGATGTGGATGTCCAGGGAGATTAGCTTGTGGTCGGATCTGACCAATGAGGAATTGACCTCTGGTGTGGAACACTGGATGTCCTTCAAGGATGCATCTGTAGTCCTAACATATGGGTTGTCCTGCCTCTGGCAGCCCTTCGGTTGGCCGGATTCCAAAGTCTGGGTCTGGCCTCGGCTGATGTCGCACTTCACCCAACGTCATAGCTGCTGTGAATTGGGTATAAAGGCATCAGCCAACGCCATTTTCCTCAGTCTTTCTTGCCGCGCGGTGCCCGAAGCAGAAGCTGTTCGCAAGTGCTGGTCGGTCAGATCCAGAGATTTCTACTACCGAAGACTTCTAAAAAGCTAAGTACCCCGTTGGGGACTCTTTCTTGCCCCAGCCGATGTCAGAAAAAGTAAATAATTGTTTAACTTGTGGGAAACAAATACCTCATAAGGATTTCCACTCTTACTGCCTTCCTTGCTTTGGCCCAGACCACGACGTATCAGCTTGTCTAGCCTGTGCTTCCTTCAACCGACGGACACTTAGACGTCGGTCGGAGTTTGCGGAGGAGTTTTTTGGTCCCGCTTTTGCTTACAAAATGCCGTCGGAGACTCCGACTTCACAATTGGCTAAAAAGCGTAAGGAAAAGGACCGACACTCGCGGTCCGTGGTTTCGTCCGAAACCATGGTTAAGCCAACCGCAAGTGTCTCGGTTTTGGCTGAAACCGAGTCCTCGGTTCTTCCTTCGGCCGAAAGCTTACCTCCGACAGCCGAGGCCTCACACAGCATGGCTGAATCTGCTACTGAAATTTCTCCTGCTGTAGCAGGCACCCAGGATTTATCAGATACTATTCCTTTACACATATCTACTCCTGCACGTGGAGCTGCTAGGCCCCCCGCATCTATGTCCATCAAGGCTTTTTCTAGGGCTTAAGCAGCTAAATCTTCTAAGGCCTTGCCTGCTAAAACCCCACACAGGCCTACCTCTAGTTCCCAAATGCTCAGCCTGGCCGAGGATCTCATTTCTTTGATCAGGGGATCCCAACCTCACCCAGACAGGGCCTCTCAACCCCCTCCAGAGAAAAGGCCTAGAGCAGAGCCCCCCGATCCAGTTTCGACTGACTACTCCTCGGATGAGTCAGAAAATTCAAATCCTCCAGAAGGCCCTTATTCTCCATATGAGGATTCTGATGCAGAAGACTCCATTCCTTCTGCCTCTCCTCCTGAGGAATTTTCATTTGGGGAAACCTTACATGCTATGAGAGAGCATCTTCAATGGCAGGGCCAGGATTTCTCAGATTCAAGGAAAAGGCTAAGGACTTTTTTACATTTACCACAGCATAGGCCTTTAGCCATTCCTCCAGTATTAACAGTTGTGGATGATGCCTTTAATGATGCCTGTACTGCTCCTGACACTCTTCCCCCGGCCCCTGCTAAACCCGACAGATATTACAGGGTCCCGGACACACACTTTCACTTGTATAAGGCTCCTATTGCAGATCCTGAAACCATTTCACAGGGCCCCAAAGCTGTAGCAGCTGCCTCTGCCAAAAACCCCCTCCCCTCTGAAACAGAATCTAGAGCATTAGAGATATGGGGTAAAAAAGTTTATACTTCTGCTACTCTTTCGGCTAGGGCCTTAAACTGCCAATTCCACATGATCCAGTATCAGGAATTTTTGTTAGACCAGCTAAATAAAAAAACTGTCCTCTCCTGAACCTATAGACCGTAAGTCCCTTCAGGATTTGGTACATAACACTCAGCAGGTCAGTAATCATTCTTTAAAATGCGGCTATGATGCACTGGAGGCTTCCTTTAGATCAGCTATGACTGGAACAGTGATCAGAAGGCATGCATGGTTAAAAGAGCAATCCTTACCAGACCATGTAAAGTCAAGGCTCCTAGATGCTCCCATGGAGAAACAAAGTTTGTTTGGCTCCCCTGCACAGCAGGTGCTAAAGAAGGTGGAAGAAAAAGCAAAATCTGTTCAAACAGTCAAGGATTTCTTACAGGTCCAACCTCCGAGGTTTAGCAGAAATTGGCCTTCGAAGACTTGGTCCTTTCCAGACACCTCCAGAGCACAGAGAGGCAGAAATAGGCGCCCAAGAGGCAGAGGTCAATCCAGAGGTGCCTACAGGGGACGTCAGTGGCAGCCTAACAACCAGAGAAGTACTGCCACAGATCCAGCTACTACCACTTCCACAGGACAGACACAATGACTTGGCTCTGATACCGCCTACCAGGGAACAGCTGGAAGCACCCTTAGGCGGAAAGCTAGCCTTATTTTCCGTAAACAGGCATTACATTACAGGAGACAAATGGATTTTACAGACAATAGACAAAGGCTACAGGTTTCACTTCCACACTCTACCAAAAAAGAGAGGAATGCCAAACCTTCCACCATACCAAAAAACAAACGCTCTAGGACAAATCAACCACTTACTAAGGATGAGAGCTATAGAAAAGGTACCACCTATGGAACAAGGACAAGGATTTTACTCCAGACTTTTCCTGGTACCAAGAAAAGAAAACCAATGGAGGCCTATTCTCGACCTCTCCGCTCTGAACACATATCTCATTGTTCCAAAATTCAAAATGCTGACCCTACAGCAACTTCTTCCCATGCTGGGCAAGGAGTCTTGGCTGGTGACTCAAATCTCAAGGAGGCATACCTGCACGTCCCTATATGACCAGATTGCAGAAGATACCTCGGATTTCTTGCAGGATCAGAGCATTATCAATTCTCAGCATTGCCCTTTGGCTTATCTACTGCGCCCAGAGTATTCACGAAATGCCTGGCATCAGTAATTGCTCATTGCAGGCTTCAGGGAATTCAGATTTATCCATACCTGGATGACTGCCTGATACAAGCGGACAACAAGACCAAATTAACACAAGATTTGGAAAAGGTTATACAACTACTGCAAGCCCTGGGATACACAGTCAACACGAAAAAGTCAAGGCTGGTACCATCCCAAAGGATAACATTCTTGGGTGCAGAACTGGACACTTCAAATCAGATGGCATTTCTCACAACAGAAAAGCAAAAGCAACTACCACTCTATTTCATGGCATTAGCAACACAGAACCAGCTTACAGCAAGGAAAGTCCTGCAAGCCCTGGGTTACATGGCATCCTGCATAATATTGATTCCACATGCCAGGCTGCATATGAGGAAGTTGCAATGGTACCTAAGGAATATATGGTCTCAACACAAGCACAGCCTAGAAGCCCAGATTCCAATAATCCCATGCCTGAAGCAAGAATTCCTGTGGTGGGCTCAGGCCTGTCAGTTGAACAGAGGACTGCCCTTCCACAAAACTCACCCAAGCCAGACTATCACCACGGATGCCTCGGACCTAGGCTGGGGGGCACACATGGTGGACAAGTGTATACAAGGCCTATGGACACAAGACCAGCTGAACCTACACATAAATCAAAAAGAGATGCTGGCAGTGAAACAGGCAATTCAGACATTCAGACCGTTTCTTCAACAGGGTCATTTGCTGATAAGGACGGACAACACCACAGTCATGTGGTATATCAACAAACAAGGAGGCACACATTCCTATCCTCTATGCCGGATGGCAATGGACCTGTGGAATGTAGCCCTGAACCTCAACATTCAGCTCCAGGCCATATTTGTGCCAGGAAAAGACAATATACTAGCAGACACCTTAAGCAGAACTACCACGGATGCCCACGAATGGATGCTGCATCCAGACATCTTCAAATCCATTACAAAGAAATGGGGACTACCAGAAATAGACCTGTTCGCGTCCCCACACAACCACCAACTGAGGAAATTCTGCACACGGGCATACCACCCACTTGCTTGGAAGGTGGACTCCCTCTCCTTCAGTTGGGAAAACCTGACAGCATATGCATTCCCACCTCTTCCTTTGATGCACAAAGTGCTACTGAAGATCAAAGAGGATCGCCCAAGGATCATCCTGATAGCTCCAGACTGGCCGAGGCAGCATTGGTACCCGCTACTGAGGAGTATGTCTCGGACACACGCATGGCCTCTACCTCTAGTTCCTTTACTGCTAACACAGAACAACTTCAAGATCCTACATCCAAACTTGAAAACACTGCAGCTAGCTGCTTGGAATATTACATAAAACAAAATAACCCAGATTTATCCCAGAGGGTTAAAGACATTATACTGGAGGCTCGCAGACCCTCCACAAGGAAGACTTACTCAGCCAAATGGAAAAGATACCTCATTTGGAGTGCAGCAAAAGGAGAAAATGTATCATTAGCAAACATAGCTAACATCCTGGAATATTTAGCAGAACTTTTCCACAATGGCCTGTCTTACTCCTCCATTAAGATTCATGCATCAGCAATTTCAGCAGAATACAACATGGATCCTCCAGTCTTCTCTCATCCTCTACTCAGGCAGTTTCTGAGAGGAATTAAAAATGTAAAGCCTCCAAGGAAGCCACCTTTGCCTACATGGGACCTCAACTTTGTGCTGGAAAAGTTAACACTTCCCCCTTTCAAGCCAGCAGCAACAGCAGAATTACAGTTCTTATCATGGAAAACTGCTTTCCTGCTTGCAATCACTTCAGCAAGAAGGGTTTCTAAATTACAGGCATTAATGGCAGTACAGCCCTTCCTTATCTTCCATCAGGATAGAGTGTCCTTGAGAACTAACCCTACTTTTATGCCAAAGGTGGTCTCCAGGGTATCATTGAACCAAGCAATCCACCTACCAACATTCTTCCCCAACCCACAGAACCGGGGGGAAAGACTACTACATACCTTGGATGTGCACAGGCAATTGCGCTACTATCTGGACAGAACCAAGAACAATAGAAAAACTGACCAGCTTCTGGTAGCATATGCAACAGGAATGGAAGGAAAAGCAATTTCAAAACAGACAATCTCAAAATGATAGGAAATTGCATTAGATTTTGTTACTCTTTTCATGGAAAGACAACTCCAGAAAACATCAGGCCTCACTCCACAAGAGCTACAGCCACTACTACAGCTTTCTTACGAGGAGTGGCTACCAAAGACATTCTAGAGGCTGCTACTTGGAGCTCCATGCATACATTTGCCAAGCATTATAATCTACCTTTATACTCCAGATCCCGAGCAGGTTTTGCAACTGCTGTTTTGCAAGGGATCTTAACTACACCATAATCATCTTAGTGCCTCCTCCCCCAGTTTGGCTATGGTATTCTACCCATATGTTAGGACTGCAGATGCATCCTTGAAGGACATAGTACAGTTTTGTACCTACCATAAATGTAGATGTCCGAGAGGTATGCATCTGCAGTCAGGATTACCCACCCTCCTTCCCCTCTGTGGTACTCCTAGGGTATTTGCCCATCTTGTAGCTAGCTGGGGGAATCTATTATGGTGTATTTGTTTGTATATATGTATATACATGTTTATTTTGTTTGCTCTCTACTGTTTGGAATCATTTGCATTTATCCAAATTTAGCCTTCCTAAAGGGCACCTGGCATCTGGGGCAAGAAACACTGAGGAAAATGGCGTCGGCTGATGCCTTTATACCCAATTCACAGCAGCTATGACGTCGGGTGAAGTGCGACATCAGCCGAGGCCAGACCCAGACTTTAGAATCCGGCCGACCGAAGGGCTGCTAGAGGCAGGACAACCCATATGTTAGGACTGCAGATGCATACCTCTCGGACATCTACATTTATGGTAGGTACAAAACTGTACTTTGCCCATGTTGGTAATGACCAGGTCTAGGATATTGCTGCACCTGGTGGGGGTGTGGCTAAGTTGATCCAAGGTGCTGGAATTTATGAATTCCAGAAAACGTTGAGCAAAAGAGTTGGTGCATGAGTAGTTTTCTCAGTTAATGGTGGGGTAGTTAAAATTGCCTATTATTAGAGTGTTAGGCTGTATCCTGATATTTTCCAGTGTATCAAGAAATGAGGAGTGGGAGTCCTGGGGCATGGTGGAGGATCTGTAGCAAGCTGCAATTTGGATTGTTGTCTTGCCCAGAGTTAGTTGCCTTGGATAATCTCGGATGCATTATGCTTAGCAACTAGCCTGGAGATGTGGATATCCTTAATGGATATGGACACACCTCTGCCTTCAGTGTTTCAGTCCAGGTTAGGTGGCTGAAAGGTGTGGTATGAATTATAGCCTAGTAATGCAGGGATGCTCTCTGGAGCCTTGAACCAGGCCTCTGTCACTGCACAGATGTTGTTGTTCTCCATTTTAAGGAGTGCCTCAAGTGAGTGCATTTTGAGGTTTAGACTTCTAGCACTGAGTAGCATTACCCTCAGGTTTTGCTTGCTTGTACCTGTTACGGTGGTGAATTTGTCATTTGAACATTGCCTAAAAAAGGCACTATATTGCTGGCAAGAGCCTTAGCCAGTATCTGGAATCCCAAGGGTGACAGGTGCAGGCCATCTCCCAAGGGTGACAGGTGCAGGCCATCTCTGGCAAAGCATCGTGGTCTGTCAATCATGTCATTCCAGGCAGACAGATACTGGATCCCCTTAGAATGACACCAAAAGCTTAGCCAATTGTTGAAGTCAATCATTTTGTCCTTGTACTGTGGTATCATTTTGGGTGATGGCAGGATGCTACTCAGGGCTAGGGTCATACCTCAAGTAAACAAACAGAACTCCTTGCAAGTACGGTATGCTCAGCCAAACCAATATAAATCAAACGCAAGAGGCCAGCATAAGCAGTCAGAATCCTTTTATTGTTAAACAAAGTATAAATTACAGAACAAAAATGTCCTGTAACAAAAATAACAAACCGGTTTCGGCTTAACAGCCTTCTTCAGTGTGATTAACTTGAATTCCAAAGTCCAATGTCATGAATATTTATAACTTACATCCACCAATGATGACAATGGTATAATCCAACCCTTAGGTTGAAAACATAATACAGAGTAAAATACCAGGATCTAAGTGTTTTAAACACAGTTTTCAAAATATGAAAGGAAGTGTTAGTGGGCTCAAAGTAATATCAACCTGTTACAAAAGTGTTAATATATATTTGAATATATATATTATATAACATAATTATAAAGCAATAGCATAAAAGTGTGTCAGGAAAAACATTTGTATATATACTGAAAGAATAGTATATACAATACATGTATGCAAAGATAGTTGCAATATTTATCCAAATTGTTACTGCACATATCCAATTTACTAAAATAAATGGATAGTCAAATATTTTCATATGGAAAAGCAGAGATACATATAACCATACAAAAGTATCTAAATAATGGTATACAAGGACCGAAAACATTTTTTTGGATAATAGAAAAATATATAAATTAGTGACATGATTACTACCAAAACAGTGTAACATATCAACCAATATAGGTAACATGGGTATCCCAATAGTAATGCATATCACAACAGGTTAGCTGTATTAAACAGTTATTATAATCTTGGTCTATAGTATCCATTATATTCCAAAACATGTTCATAAGTGGTCATTAAGTCCAGGGGGAAACAGAGCTCCTAGATGAATGATCCAATATTTTTCTTTATGATTGAGGATACTATGCCAACCTTGTATATTGCTCCGGTCACCAGTAATTTTGTCGATGACTGAAAACATAAATTTAGCCTTTGGATGTTTGATTGTGTGTCTGTACAGTGCATTGGTATCCTTCTTGTTCCTGATATCACTCCTATGTTCACCAATCCTAATTCTTAATGAGCATGACGTTTGTCCAACATAAAATGCAGAGCATTGACATGTGGCCAGATATATTACCCAAGTGCTCGAGCAGTTACCGAAAATCCTCAGATCATATACCTTGTTAGTATTCGCACTAGTGAATTGTTTCAGCTTGTTCACTTGGTTACAGGAAATACAATGGCCACAGGGAAATGTGCCCAGGAGTGAATCACCAGAAAGTGTTAGCTGTTTGAATTTAGCCCCTCCACTTTCCTTATGTTTATAATGTGAGAATAGAGCACCCAATGTTCTGCCTCTCCTATATGAAAACTGACATTTGGGACCTAATATTTCACTAAGATGATTGTTGGCTAGTAAGATGTTCCAATTCTCATCCAGAATATTTCTGATGATGCTGTGGTTTCTACCATATGTAGTGACAAATCTGAGACAGGGTACTTGTGTTGTTTGTGGCAATACCTTATATTGAAGTAATGTGTTTCTATCCTGTTTCTGTGCCCAAGTGCTGGCAGAATGGACATCAAAAAAGTTATATCCCCTTTCTAAGAATCTGTTTTCAAGGTCGGTCTTGGCTTCCTCAAAATCAGTTCAGTTAGAACTGATGCACTTAATCCTAAGGAACTGTGATTTAGGTATGTTCCATATGGTGTGGCGTGGATGCATACTGGATGCATGTAGTAATGTGTTATATTGTGGGTATTTTCTGTGAATTTTAGTACTCAATGTGTGATCATGGTTTCTGTAAACTGTTACATCCAGAAAATCGATCCTATGTAAGTCAGAGGTTATGGTAAATTGTATACCCCAAATGTTGTCATTCAAGTATTCTACAAACTCTTGTAAGTATATAGTATCAGCACGTCACACCATCCAACAGTCGTCCAAATATCTACGCCATATATCGATTTTCACCATATATATGTTATGTAGTGGATTATATATGAGACATTCCTCCAGATATGCCATAAATAAATCGGCGTAGATAGGGACAAAGGATGCACCCATGGCAGTACCTTGGAGTTGCCAGTAACATTCGCCTTGGAAGTAAAACACATTTTTGTTCAGTATATGTTCTGCCATACAAATAATAAGGGTATTGAAACCAGGAGAGTACAGATTTGTCTTTTCCAACCAGAATTGTAAGGCCTGTAACCCCGGCCAGTGGGGTATACTAGTGTACAAGGATTTGACGTCCAACGTGCACATTAACCAATGAGGTCTCAACTGAGTGTCCTGTATAATTTGTAAAAATTGGGTTGTGTCTTGTATCCTGGTTCTGACTTGTTTCAATAAGGGTTTAAGTTGTTCTGTTAAGAACACAGAAAGTGGTTCAGTAAGTGAGCCAATGCCAGCAACAATAGGTCTACCTGGTGGTTTGGTAATAGACTTATGGATTTTAGGAAGTAAATACAGAATTTGTTTCTGTGGGTCCGTTACTGTAAGATGTTGGGCTGTGTTAGAGGTAATAATACCTTCCTCAACTGCCAAATTAATAAATGAGCCTATGCCTTTTTTAAAGTTCATAGTAGGATCATAACCCATATGCATATAACACTGCCTATCTGATAGCTGTTGTAGACCCTCATTAATGTAATAATCCATATTGAGAATTACCACTGCTCCACCCTTGTCTGCTGGAAGAACCACTATATTACGGTTGTTTCTGAGTTCTGCCAGTGCCATTTTTTCAGATTGAGTTATGTTTTCCCTCATGATGTGTGTTTCTGCATGAGGGAAGTGTAAATCCCATAGAACAGATTGTTGAAATATAGCCACGTGTTTATTTATGGGTGGTAGAAATTGAGATTTGTGAAATCTGAAGTCAGTAGTTCTTTGAGAGGTGGATGAGTCATGTTCTGAAAAAAATATTTTCAAATTAAGGTTACGGCAGAATTTAATGAAATCCAATACAATATTGTATTCACCACACAGGAAGCTTAGTATAAAACCCAATCCTTTATTTAGTAATTGTTGTTGTTCATGTGTTAAAATAGTATCAGACAAATTCAGTACATTCTTAAATTGTGTTGCTATTTCTTGAGTAGAGTTATCAACCCCTCCATTGATTCTGTACCAGTTCCTGCGTCTATGTTTTTGACCACCCCTCCGCTTCCCCTTTGTCTAAAGGGACATTTGAGTTTGACCTTTTTCGCCTGGGAGATTCATATGTTAATGCATTTTCACAGTCAGTGTAAGAGGACTCCTCCCCCGAGGTACTAGTGTAAGATTTGTCTCGATATTTCAAAATTGATCTGTGTCTTTTCCTGGCTCTGCCTCTGGTTACTCCAAGGTTTGCATCATCAAATCTAACAGATCTCTGAGTATCGAAAGGGTTTACCCCTCTTATAATCCATAATATCTCTATTAATTTTTTTAAGTTTTCTGTCCTTGGTTAGTTTTTCAAATGTAGCTAAATCCTTGGACAGCTTGGCCACTGCAGTATCATATGAAGGAAGTGAAACAAATTTTTTGCAATCCGCACTCATAGTTTTGACCTCAGAAATATTGAGATCAATAGCTCTCTCATAATATGCGGCCAGGATCTTAACAAAGTTCATGGAACCTTCTTGCAGTGCTTGATTCCACTCAGTGGTTAGTCTCTCTTCAGATCTACTAACCATAGGTCGAAGTCTGATCCTAAGACCACGAGGTACCAAATTTTTATGAATATATGCTCTAAATAACCGAGGGTCATACCTGCCTGGGCTACAAGATTGGACAGCTCCTCCATGTCTCTTTTCATGTAGTCCAGGGAGGTATATATCAGGTAATTCACACCAACATGGACAATGACAGAGTCATATTTGTACTTGTTTAGCCTGGTGAGTGGAACATCAGTGTACCTGACTATAGAGTCACCTATGTCTAGAGTGTTGGTTACACTTTTATGCCTTATGGGCTGTGGTTGAGTGGCACACTGAGTTTGTGGGCTATGTGTCATTTGGGTTGTGTTGGGGGGTGGTGGTTTCTTGCGTTTCTGCTTTGGAGGTCCCTGTTGCTTGGGCAGATTTTTATTGAGAGCCTTTGTGAATGTAGGTGTGTGTTTTGTGTTTCTATGTGTGTGTTTTGGTGGTGTAGATTTTGAGGGACTATGTGATGAGTGCTGTGTGGTGCAAGTGTTTACCTTCTCTTCTTGACTGTCTAGTCCAGTCTTGGGTGAAGAGAGCTCTGCTTCCAGTTTGGTTGTATAAATGCATCTCTCACAGCTTATAGTGTTGGGTGGTAGGAGGACAGTGTTGTCTGTGTACATGAGGCAATTGCTGAATTGCCCCAAGATGCCCAGATTCATCAGATAGACAGGAAAAAAAACAGCAGGAGCTGACCCTTAGACATGCCTGCATAGGTGCTTATTTATTAAGTACTAAAAACTGTTTTCCTCTAGACAAGTGCGGAAAGTTGAGTGCTGTAGTAATTTGTAGCTTATTTAGTGCTGACAATGAATTCTGAACAAGTGTTGAGCTCAAAGAAACAGATTTGATTGCCAAAACTAAAAAACTGTCTAGTTCTAAGGGAAAATTCAAAGAGCAGACTTTATGGTGATGGGAATAGTTTAACCCTAGCTAAGTGGTGATGCATAAAGTGTTTTTTTTTTTTTTTTAGATAAGCTACCTAGTGCTTACCACTCCCACTGATAAGATAGAGGGCTTCCCTCCAACATAGAAAGGCTTGGGGGCTCAGAAACTTACAAACAGTCCTGGATACAGCAAATCTTTATCTGGACTTGACTTCTTACAAGAAAGGCAGGAAACAAGCTTAGAATTTTTTTTTTTTGTAAAGTGAAAAGGGAGAAAGGAGGAGCATAGGATAATTCAAGGTTAAGAAACTAAGTGGGCTGGCCTTTCAAATGTTTTCCCTGTATTAGGTAGAATGCGGTAATGACACTAGACTGGAAGGACTGTCCCAGATCAAATTTACAGTAGGGGTGGGTGACTCCAAAGCCTTTAAGTATAAGAAAAGAATATCAATAGGTAGGGAGGGTATGAAACAAAAATCAGAACAAACAAACCCAAAGAGATGCTTAGCAAATGTTGAAAATTTCCAGTTAATACCTCACACACAGTGACACCTGCTAGAAATGTGTGCAGCAGACAATAAAAGTGCTATAAATAACTTGTAAAAATAAACAAAAAACAGGATAGTTAATGTTATATATCACAGATCAGTCTGCACAGTGCCCTTCCTCCGATTAGCTCAGTGTGAAATGGCAGAAACACTCACAAGGTAACTTCTTAAGTAACAGAAAGTTGAAACCAGAAACAAGTTTAAAAAAAGCTCAAAAGAACCAATGAGGTGCTTATTCCAAGCCGGAGACCAGGTACCCCAATCAGCCAATGACCATAAACATTTCCCTATCACTACAATGCAAGAATGGCTTTGGCTAAACTAAGATGGCCTGTTACATGTGCTCAGACACACAGCCTCTACAAACAAACAACTAAGCCCAAACACAAGCCTGAATATGGACAATGTTACAACTACCCACACTACTTGGGTGAAAAAAGACTGCAGAAATGTTTATCACAGCAGAAAAGCAGCAGTGAGCCTTTAAATGAAAGTTTTAAACAGATAAAGGAGCAAGTAGACTCTAGAGAATGCTTTTAACTGCAAACAAATAAGTTATATGATACACTCCTTGGCAGGAAATCAGAACAACATACCCAAACAGATGCTTAACAAATGTAGAAAATTTCCAGTTAATATCACACACATGGTGAAACTAGCTAGAAAAGTATGCAGCACACAATAAAAGTGGTATAAATAACTTGTAAAAATAAGAAAAACAGGATACTTAATGTTATACATCACAGATCAGTCTGCTCAGTGCCCTTCCTCTGATTAGCTCAGTGTGAAATGACAGAAACACTCACAAGTTAACTTCTTAAGTAACAGAAAGTTGAAACCTGAAACAACTTTAAAAAAAGCTCAAAAGAACCAATGAGGTACTTACTCCGAGCCATAGTCCAGGTAACCCAATCAGCCAATGACCATAAACACTTCCCTCTCACTGAAATGCAAGAATGGCTTTGGCTAAACTAAGATGGTCTGTTACATGTGCTCAGACACACAGCCTCTACAAACAAACAACTAAGCCCAAAACACAGGCCTGAATATGGACAATGTTACAACTACCCACACTACTTGGGTGGAAAAAAAACTGCAGACATGTTTATTACAGCAGAAAAGCAGCAATGAGTCTTTAAATGAAAGTTTTAAACAGATAAAGGAGCAAGGAGACTCTAGAGAATGCTTTTAACTGCAAACAAATAAGTTATATGATACACTCCTTGGCAGGAAATCAGAACAAACAAACCCAAACAGATGCTTAACAAATGTAGAAAATTTCCAGTTAATACCTCTCACAAAGTGAAACTAGCTAGAAACGTATGCAGCAAACAATGAAAGTGCTATAAATAACTTGCAAAAATAAGCAAAAAACAGGATACTTAATGTTATATATCACAGATCAGTCTGCTCATTATTATAAGTGATGTATAATGTTTGCAACTACAGTTGTTTCAATGGTGTCTTTCATGTATAATGTTTGCAACTAAAGTGGTGCCATTTTGTTTTCATTTATATAAATGTAAGATAAAGTGGTGTCATTTTGTTTTCATTTATATAAATGTAAGATTGCCTATGTCATATGTGATAATTTAATAAAGATGTTTACTGAAAAAAGATATTTCCCATAGGGGTGGCATCCCCAAAGTTTTTTTTAAACTGTATTTAAAAAGGCAGAATGCATATGATTCCAGTCTGCAGTCATTTTGATACAAGTATTCCATATCGTGGGAGAAATCTGAGTAGTCAGAAGGTTCTCCCATTTTTGTTGATCCATTTCAAAAACTGTACTACTACAATTGTTTAAGGCAAAGAATAACACTGATAGTAGATGGGGTTGTGTGTGAGGAGGATGAGGTTTCCAGCCCACTACATCTGGCTCGACATTTTGTTAATGTAAGTGGGAATTGTGGGGTGCTGGGCAACAGGTTGCTCCATTAGAAAAAAAAATCCCCCTTTAACCAATCCTCCCAAAGAGCAAGACTGACCCTTATCAGCTCAGTGTGGGCATCCCATATAGGGGACCATCTGTGTCCTTGTCCCTGAACTAGTTTTAGGTGCACTAAGAGCTTCTTAATTGACCTGTTCCACCCCCCCCCCCCCAATGTCCCAGACTTCCTGCTGCCTTGAGAGCTAGGTCTTTAGCTATTATCATATATAGCATAGTCTCAGGAATCACCCACAGTTATCTTGGCTTTGTCTACACCAGTAAATAATGGGCAACATCAGCCACTTGTGCATATCTGAGAAGGTCTAGAAGCCGTAGCCCCCAGTACATCTTTGGTGCCATTATCTTCCTCTTTGCCAGCTGTGGATGCTTGCCATCCTAGATGGAATTCATTAACAACTGCTGTAGGTTTTGCAGTAGTCTAAGAGAATAAATGTTGGGAAGGCATCAAACCACAAACAAAAATTTAGGAAGAGGTATCATTCTGACAGAAGTGATCTTTGCCAAAATTGATAGATGTAGCTTCTGTCAACAGTCTATTTTGTTACGCACAGATAGTAAGATCCTGTGTAAATTTGCCTCTATCATTTCAACTAAGGATCTCAGTTTCACAATACATAGGTATGGGTGGGATCTGACAATTTACAATTCTAGAAGAGAACTACTACCCCATAAAGCTCTTTTGACCTTGCTTTGTGGAAAAACTACTGACTTCTCCTTATTCACTGTAAGCCACGAGCTGTCCCCAGACTGCAGTAAGAGAACCAGTACCTCTTCTAAATCCTGCTGGGGAACAGTTGATGGCATGCAAGGTACTAAGCTAGGTGATAATAACTGACAGCCGTATGCATCAGTCCTGACATTTATGTTTCATCAACAGACTCAGAGCCTTCACTGCTATAATAAATAGATATGGGGACAGGAGGTAACCTTCCCTGGCTTCTTGGACTAACAAAAATGGTTCTGATGAGGTGTTAATGGTAATTACCTGTGACAGCTGATGTGCATACAGAAGCTTACACCAGCCCAGAAAGCCTCCATTAATCCCAAAATGGGCCATTTACCAGCAACTTAGAGGAATTGGTGCTGAAAGGCAAATTGCAATGATTTAATATTCTTCTCTACCTCCTTCTTCTCCTGATATAAGTTAGCATCCTTACAGCTCCTTTCATAACTTGCAGTAATGGTATCTCAACAGGTAGTATGCTCGTCTTTGTTACTGAAGGCTGTGGGTTCTCTTCCCATACCAGCTAGTTGGATTCAGTTATTCTTTGCATAGTCATACCCTTCGGGAAAAACAAGGTTACCCCTAGCTACCAAATAGGTGGCAATCCACTGAGCACAGAAGAAGTTATCAGGGACCTGGGGACCCAGGTTGATAGTAGTCTGTCATTCGACACCCATGTAGCTAAAGTAGTTAGGAAGACCTTCTACATTGCCCACTTTATCATGAAGGGATTCTCATCTAGATCAAGGGAGGTCATAGTCTCCCTTTACTCATCACTCATCAGACCAATGATTGAGTACAATGCCCCATTCGGAATGTATCTGACCCGACACTTGCAGCAGCTGGAGAGGCCACAAAAGTTCCTCACCAAAAGGATAAAGGGTCTCAAAAATCTGTCCTATGCTGCCCGACTGAAAGAACTCCAGCTCTATTCAGTCGCCACGCTTGCTCAGAGGTGACCTTTGCCTAACATACAAGGCCATGTCAAACCCAGATTTGATGAATATGCTTCACCTCAAAAAATCTAGATCCATCAGAGCCACAAGGGCGGGAGACTTAAACCTCGACACGGCTATTAATAGGACATGCTGGAGGAATAGATTCATCACCCAAAGACTCCCTATGCTGTGGAACAAAATCCCGGTACATGTGAGGCAGAGCACCTCGCTGGCCTTGTTCAAGAGAAATCTTGACCAATGGATAGGAGATCGCAGATATACCCCAGGGATTACCTCAGCGTCACTGCTCGACAGAGGCACAGCAAAATAATGGGTATAGTTCCCCATACTAAAGGGGTGGCGTAAGCCACAAAACGATGGGCTAGGCTTGTAAATGCCCTCGGGCAGATAGCCTAGTATGAACCTATGAACCTATGAACCTATAATCTTGACTGAAGTTCAACTAAGGCTGCAAAGTGCTTGAGATTTTTTTGCATATTGCATATACTTGGTGTGGTTATACAGAAGAATTTTGATGGCTTTCTACTGGCCCATTAAGGTGGGTTTAGTGCCCGTGAGTCCAAAACCATGATACCATATGTGTAACTTCACTAGCTAAGTCCCTATTTCCAAAATTAGGAAATCCTTTCTAGCACAGGGTTTGAGTCTGAAGCTGTCAGTGAAGGTCAGATCCATCAACAGCATGCTATGGTCCTTGATGGCATTTGACTGGATGATAACCTATATTGAGATGTGTAATAAGTGATGGCTTATCAGAAACACATTTATTTGCCAATTCATTTGGTGCATAAATGATAAAAGCCACCTTTGTGGGATGAGTCACTCGCTGCATGTCTATCAGATGAAATTCTTTCATTTATGTATTTTATTTATTTATTCTTCATCCAAGACAAGATGATGTCCTAATACTTTGCAAGCCTAGGGCTCAATTTGGGTAGTCTACCAAGCTCTTTACATAGGATCACAATATACACACCCCTCATAACAATGGGTAGTGTATGCCCTCCCATTTCACTCAATGCAGTACAACAACTGCCAAAAAGATTCAGATTTCTTAGTTGGGACTATAAAATGTCCCTAATAATAAGTATTCTTCCACAGTGCAGACTTTAACAAGTGCCCATCTTCTTTCCTTATCAGCGAGTGTTTTACATTTCTCTCAATTCAGTCATATGCTAACTAAACTCAGTACTCCCCTAAATGCAGATTTATTATAGAAGATGCAATTCTATCCATCCCAATGACTGAGTCAATACTTCACTGCTAAAGCTGTAAGCATCATTTTGTGTAGACAGGAGATATCAGCCCTCATAGACTAAATTTTTTTAAGTATGCAGGCTACTTTAATATTTGCATTCAGGCCTTTCACATTCCATGATAGCTTCCTCCTTTGTATATCACCCCCCACCAGCAGCGATCTGAGGAACTGCAAGGAAATATTCAACTACAGCCACTCTATGTAATGGTATGAGAGACTTGACATATAAGTCATTCCTCACCAAGAGACTTAGAACTGAGTAGCCATGTCACAGGATTATACCAGATGTACCTCAGTTACATAGACCATATGCCAAGTAGTATGGGAAACAAGAAGTAACATTGAGACTGCCACCTCTTACTCCCTGGGTGTGAGTTATAGCAGTAGATCTCCTTCCTCTATAGAGTGCTAGCTATCTCCTTTGCTATCCCCAGACTTCAGGAAAGGAATGGGGCTGTTGCTAATGGGAAATGGATATTATAACCCAAGTAAATTATGCCTGCCTTACATACACAATTTCTCCCCAGATGTGTGGTGGGGGAGTAGGAATCACCGCTATCCATATCTACCAAATCTGCATGTCATTGTAAAACAACCAGTATTAACAAATGGAAATAGTAGCAGACCATTAATGTTCAGTGAAATACAGTAGGTCAATGACTTTTAGAAAATAACATAACATTTTCAGAAAACACTGTTCGAAATAGGAACTATGGAGAAAATAATACAACGTAGAACCATACTACAAAGAAAAGTAAATTGATAACAACAGAAACAGAATATGTCAGGATGTAGTATCTCAAGGTCCTCTGGGTACTCCGAACAGAAGGGCTGCAGATCTTCTGTCCATAAACCACTGCAGCAATTAGACGGCTGTTGTGAATGCTGCCCAGTATCTGCACATTGCAGCTATTACAATGAGGGCAGACCTGATGTCACAGAGGTGACTATACCCACTAAACTTGCCTTTTCCTGCTGCTTCTCTAGCAATTCAATTTCTTCCAGAGCATCCATGTCATCCCCTTGCTTATCTTTCAAGAGACTAGACAAAGTGAGGTATTTGTTAGCTTGGGGGATGGAGTACTTGTGCTGGTGAGAAGGCAGTTATCCAGGCACTTCAAGTGAAGCAGACTTGGAATGATGTGATGATGCAGTCTTCATTTTTTCCCTGTCTAGGGCCTTCCATTGGTGGTCAGGTGAGCTCAGCAGCTTACTTTTCGTATCCACCTCAGATGCAGTTTGGTGAGCTGATGCTAACATGGGATTAAGTGACTTGTTAAAGTAAGCCTCGGCCTCTTTAGGGTGATGAAATGAGACAGTCTGTCCATTCCCTAGCACTTGCAGTAAAGCAGGAAAGTGTAGTTTTACTGCACATCAGTTTTTTTAAATCTCATTAGGGCAGGTACCAGTGCTCTCTACTTATTGGAAAGAGTCATGCTATAGTTTGGAGCAAAATTAATGGGTGTTCCTTGAAGAAAACAATTCAGCCCCATGTCTCTAGCCTTTCTAAGCACTACCTTCCTGTCTTGGTAATTCAGAAAATGGATGATAAAGTGACAAGGCAAATAGGAGATGATATTCATGTTTATCCAATGGACTTGCTCAATTAGGAGCCTGTTATCATACTGCAAAAGCTAGGGTAGGGCATCTTGGGCAAACATGGCTGGATTCTCCTCTCCGTTCCTTTGAGCAGCCCAATTAAGTGCAGGTTGTTTTTATGTGATTATTTTTCCAGATCATAAATCTTCAACCCAAGATGGTAATTCCATTCAGTTGTATCTTTCAGCTACTGTATGTGATTTGTTAACACCGTCTGTTGCTCTGTCAGTTTCTGATGCTTCTACTTTACTTTCAAGGTCCTCCACAGCTGTCTTTAACATTTGCAGGTCCATCTTCACATCCCATAACAGTGTGTTAAGGGCAGCCAGAGACCTATGTAGATCATCTGTCTCTGTTAGTGATTTCCCTCCAGTAATCTATCTTCCCTTTTGCTAGAATGGCCATGTTGTCCACATTGCAGTCTATATAGCAAACTCTTTTAAATAATAGTGCGATGCTCTACTTTGACACCTTCTCTGAACCGCAGACTGGATGAAAAGATTGTTCCTGAAGGATGAGTGTTTTATAACCCAGAGTGGAATGAATAATTTTAAAATATTTCTCTCTGCAGGGATGCACTCAGTAAATCATGTTTACATCCATGATCAGATCCCCACCAAAGAGTTTTATTTTCTGTGGTCTATAGTATGACTGTTTTGACTTGAAAGTGATGAGATACTAGGTAAAGACTATTCAAGACATTTATAGTGATAGCTTATCTAGTTTTGGTTGTAAAAAGATGTGAAATGTTGTAGCCAACTTTGAGTTGTTACAAGACTAACTTGAAAGTTGTGGTGTCAACATAAGCATGAAATGATTTAGTCTTGTCTAAAAGAAGACCAAGATGTTGCTGATGTGCAAGAAAGGGGAGGAAGAATCCTGTTGGATTAATGATATGTATTGTTATGGTATCAGTTAACCTTTTTTGCAGTCTCAAAAGACATAATTGTAGATTTAGTAGTGTTATTAGTCATTTCCAAATTATGTAAAAGTCATTGCTCATGGCTATAGTTATGTGGTGAAAAAAATTGTGGTCAGAAGTAAAAAAATAATAAAAAAAATATATATCAATGTGCATAGTACATTTTTAAATGTGATAGGCCAATGGAGAACTATTGATGTAAAAGACAGAAAAGTAGTGAGCCATGTCAGACCCCTGAGAGGATATTTTCTGAAAGCTAGGACTAAAATTGTAACAACGAGATGAAAATAAATCTTCAATTGGCTTGTGAAAGGGACATTTACTATAGAAAAAGGGGCAAAATTTATTTTGTATAGAAGGAAAATGTGTTGGCATCAACAGCTGGGGAGAAATGGAAGGAAGTAGCTGAAGCAGTAACATTTATATTAAGGTGGACTGTGCTTACTATGTCAGCAAAGAAGGGAAAGTAGACAGCATTAGGAACAATCTTGTCTCAGGTAAGTGAATCTATAGAATTACACAATTTTGCAGGGTTTGCAGAATGGAATGTTTGATGATTTCAAAAACAAAGAACTTTGGCCTCATTAGTTTGCATTCAGGTAAAAGTCACATATCTTCTTGGAATGAAGTAGCCTGTCAAAGCTGAGTATATACTTTTTCAAATCTTTTCATGCCATATTTCTATTTTTAATTCAAGTTCTTAAGAAGGAAGTTATCCATGAAGCAAAGCTGAACCGGTGTGTTCTCTTTTATTATAAATGAGTTTGTTTTGAAAGAAGACTAGAATACTATAGAAGAGTTAGTTATTTTGCATGGTGAACATTGGCAATAAGTGTGATGGTCACTGTTGATGTGACTCCCTGATCCATGTACAAAATAGGAAAAATGGGGTTGATGCCAATGCTGCTGCTAAGGCAGAGATGGGATTAGGGCATTGTAAAACTATGGTCAAGCTGTACACAGTAGCTCCATAGCTAGCAAATTGCCAAATATATTAGAGGCAGAATAAGAGATGCAAATGGTTGGTGTATATTTTTTGGTCTTGAACGTCCAGTAAGATAATATGGGACTATAGTCCCTTAGATCATTTGGTAGGATTCTCATATTTGCCATATTTATTGGTGATGTTTGTTGCAATCATGTTAGTAAGAGATGCTGTCCTGCCCTATGTGCAGCCTATAATGAGATATGAGGAGCCCACCCTAGAAGAAGTAAGAAAACCACTAAGGAAAATGAAGTCAGGGAAAGTAGCAGGCTTAGATGAGGTCATGATAGTTATGATCAAGGTGTTTAGTGATTTAGGGGAGAAATAGCTCCGGATGGTAATAATAGCGATATTGAAAGCAAGGTGTAGCCCAGATCTCTTAAGAATAACTATACTAGTGTCCGTGTACAAGAGCAAAGGGGGCATTCACAACTGTGGGCATCAAAATCATGTCACATTGCATGAAAGTGCTGGAGATGGTGACTAATAAATGAATACACAGAGAAACTAAAATGGGAGATGAGTAGTTTCAACACAGATCAGGATACAACACAACTAATCCAATGTGTGCAGTGAAACAAATAATTGAAACAGAGCTAAACATGAGGAAATAGTCCAACTGGGCATACTTTGACTTGGGGAAAGCCTACGACAAGGTCCCAAGAAAGCTGGTTTGGGTAGTCTTGTGATTGTTTGAAGATCAAGGATTATAGCAGGCTATGTACAAGAACCCAATGACACAAGTACTGACGGTGTTCAAATTCTCAGAAGGGTTCCCAATAGAAGTGGGTTTACAACAAAGTCATCTCTGAGCCCACTGCTATTCATACTGGTGATGGGCTACATCAGCAAACAGGTCAGAGGGGGTAGATCAACAAAGATACCTATGCAGATGATGTGACACTGCAGGCAGAGTCTTAACAAGAATATCAGCAAATAATAGGGGAAATGGAATGCAAAACAGAAGGCACACTGGTTGAAACTAAGCCCAGGTAAGACAGCTGCAATGGCAGCAAATGGGGGAATAGAAAGCAGCTTAGAATTGAGACAGAAAAGAAAATAGTGGAAGAGATTAACATCTTCACATATCTGGGAGGGGAGGTTGAGAAAAAAGGGTAAGTCTGAATGAGGATATCAATGCTAGTAATACAGGGGCTGCAGCTAAATAGCACAGTGTTGCAGCTAGAGCATGTGTGTGTGTGTGTGTGTGTGTGTGTGTGTGTGTGTGTGTGTGTGTGTGTGTGTGTGTGTGAGAGAGAGACAGAGAATGGCAAAGAAGCTGAAAAGTAAGGTGCATGGAACAGTTCTACAATACAAACACTTACTTTTAACTTTAAAGAGTGACTTGTAAATGAGATTACCATCAGGGGAAAAAACAGGCTGCTACAAAGGTTGGGATGCAAATCACTCTAGTAATTGCTAATAGTTAGAGAGAGCGAGAGAGAGAGCTTAAAAGAAAGAAGATAGAAATGTCGTACTCACTGTTGGTAGACTGAAATAACTGATTACCTAAGACTTTGGTATACTTTATTGTGGATTTTCTTGATTTTGCATAGTATTAAACCATGTAATAGATACATGTAAATTTGGGGAATACAGCAGTATAAAGGGGCTTGTCCACTCTTCAGAAATAATTTTTTTTCAAGCTGCTATGTTACATTACATGCAGTATGCAGTTTTCAACATTTTATGATCAAGAGCTTGGGATGTGAGGAATTGAGTTATGATCTCTTTTAGTTATAAGCCAATCAGAGGAATAAATGAAGCAAAATTAAAAGTGATTGCAAGCTGCCATCTGGAGTGCTGTAGTGCTGAACTCGATAATCTAGGAATAAAAAAGGCAATATGTTTGCTTCAGGCATACATGAATATAATTCAAGTAAGTATTTCTTATACATTGTCCTTTACTTTTTCCACCCAAGTTGAACTTAAATGTTGTCCATGTGGAATAACTTTCTATTCCAGTTAACATATACTTAATAGATACATAAATACAGAAAATACATAAAAATAAATAAAGCAATGCCAGCCCTATTAGCTCCTTCACTGGGGTGTCATACTGACATAGATACTTTCTTAGTACTGTAGTCACATGATTTTTATTAGGAACATTGTTGCATTATGAACATACAATAGTTTGTCAGTTTCCAAAAAAACTGCATAGTCCTCCTTGTGTTTCTATGTGTTGTTATGGGTGCTCCAGTTTCCCCTCATTTATTCATTTTATTTGATTTTATTTCAGTTTGATGACCGGGGAAGTCCCCAGGGCCTAAAAAGAGTCAGTTTTCAGTGGAGGCCCGGGGAGAACAGCTCCAGTAACAATGACAAACATATTGGCATATACATATACAAGGCAAAGAAGTCATACAACTTTATGCAGCATTCTACATAAAAAAAATCTACATTCTACAACAATAATAAAAATCTAGCAACTATATAGTGTAAGAGTCATTAACAGTGAATTATAAATTAAATTTTACATTCCACAATAATAGTAGCAAAAATCTAGCAACAGTCTAAGGGACATTAACAGTGAATTACAACTGAGGATGAGAAATTGTTGGAAATAAACTGTTAACAAAATTTCGAAGTTAAGGAAGAGTAGGAGTCATACCTCTCAACTCTACAGATTTTCTCAGAATGTCCAGATTTTTGCCTTATATTTTTGGTCCACTTCATATAAAATTGTGGCTTTCTGGCAAATTAGTGGCAAATAATTAAAGACTGAAGTTAGAAAATAATGATAGACATTTGAGTTTTAGACTTCATACCCTTCAGAAAATTCATGCTAATGGAAAACCTGTTATTCTATCAACTTTCTAAGTCTGTAGAAGCAAGATTTCAAAATTGTCCCTTTTTGTACCACTTTTTTATGGCTATGTCCAGATTTCTTACTCTAAGATGTTGAGAGGTATGGTAGGAGGGCAAATGATTCGAGTGCAGAGATGATGCATAGAGTTGGAAGGTGGGTTTTGATATAGGAATGTCCTATGTGGGGAAGGAGCAAGGGTGTTCCCACTTTGAAGATAGGTAGGAATGGAGGAGGGATTTAAAGTTAGAGTGGTTATGAATATTTCTAAGGGAGGGAGGAAGTGAGTTCCATAGTTTGGCTAAGGAGCAGGATAAGTGAGTGTGTCCAGGTGGCCATAAAGGTTTGTAGATTTTGAGCAGGTTTTGATTTTCTGACCTAAGTGAGCAATTAGAATATAGGGAGTTAAGGAGGTGGAGAGAGAGGGACAGTAGGATGGGTTAAATATGAGCTTATGCACAGTGGTGAGTTTAAGGAGGTTCAGATAGTTGGGAAGCTCGAGCCATTGGAGTGAGTGGAGGGAGATGCAGTGATGGGATGAGTTCCTAGAGTTGTTGCAGATTTTATTGTAGCAGGCTTCTAATTTAGAACTGAGACAAGGCAACAAACTGAAGAAATGAAGAGATTTGGTTCGAAAAAAACAGCAAACCAGTCCATAGAGAACTAAATAAAACTATTTATTAAACTGTTTTAAGTGCTTTTCGTAAGCCTGGCAGCAAACTTCATCAGAAACAGTTGCAAATACAATGAAACTTTCTTTAAAAAGAAACAGATGATTGACATCAACCAATTGCATCACTGACATAAAAAGAAGCACCTTAAGTTTAAAGTGACAACTACCTAGAAAACTACCTACAAAAACCTAGAGCAAGACTTCATTAAAGTTTCAACATACCTAAAAGATATACATTCACAATACTCAGTACTTAAGAATCATAAAAATCATAAAACAACTAATACATATTGGCAGTTGTCAATATTACTACTTTTAAATACATGTTACTTCACCTGTGTAGACTTTTTAATTTAAGAATACTACTTATAGAACATGTGTCATTTAACCTGGGGTAGTTATAGGCATTCAGCTTCACTTGCCAAGTTAGTTCAAGTTCTTATAATTTTAGTGGTCTAGGACCACCCCTACTGTCATACTTGGCCTGTTCAATAATAATAAACCTAAAGGCATGGTCTTTATTGTTGTAAATATGCTTAGCTAAAGCATTCTCTAATTTACATTTATTGGTAGCATAATAATGTTTGTAAATTCTTTCGCGGAGCCTATGCTCCATTTTTCCTATATAGAAAGCAGGACAGAATTTACACCTAGCTAAATAAACAACAAAACTTGTGTTACAATTAAATCTGCCTCTAAGTTTATAAGTTGTGCCATTGATCTTAAACCCATTAGTGACTTCCACAAATCTACAATAATTGCAGTTTTCACACTTATTCATCCCATTACACTGTGCTGCTGGAATGTGTTGCTGTTCCAAGAGGGTCTTAAGATTCTTCCCTCTTCTGAATGTAACTCTAGGGGACTCTCCTACTTTAGAGTAGATATTGGGGTTCATCTTAAATAAATCCCAATTTTTTTGTAATATATACCAATACATGAGTAACTGTATGGTGTATATGTAGTAATGAAACTCAGTGTTCCATTCTTACCATCTTTATTAAATGTTCCACTACTAGTGTCAGGGTGTTCATCTATTACATTGGGCATACTAGTAGAAGTCAATGGGGTTTTTACACTTAAAAGTGGTATATACACCTTGTCGATTCTCTTGTCTTTAACCTCTTTTATAAGGGCATCCAAGAGTGGTTCAGGGTACCCCCGGTGTAGAAACATGCTTTTTAAAACTGAGCATTCCTCAAAGAAGTCTTCATCTAAGCTGGTCATTCTAGAGGCCCTAACTAACTGGCCTTTGATGACAGACCTCTTTTGATAAAATGGGTGGCTGCTGGAGAAATGCAGGAATGTATTGGAATACATGTTTTTCCTATGTATCTTTGCTACGAAACCATTGACAGTGTGATTTTTCACTAGACAAATATCCAAGTATGCTGTAATGGCAGTAGTGAATGTGGAAGTAAATTGTAGAAAATGTGTAGTGCTGTTAAAATATTCCAGCACATGCGTACTATCCTGCTCATCTCCATTGATAAGAATGAAGATGTCGTCAAGGTATCTTGTATAAAAAAACAAAGGAATCGCAAAATGAGTTGATCTTAAACACGTATTCCAATTCTCAGTAAGCCATAACAAGGTTTGCAACACTAGCTCCGCAAGGTGACCCCATTGCTACCCCTACTTTTTGCAAATAGAATTGGTCCTGGAACATAAAGAAGTTGTTTAAAAGTACTAAATCAATAAGTTCTATGACCAAACTAATTTCAGCAGCTGTAACATTATGTTTCTTTATCATGAGAGCTACCCATTCCATAGCTATCTCATGGAGGATACAAGTGTATAGGTCTTTTACATCAATAGTTAGAAAGTTGAAGTTTACATTAAATTATAAGGCCTCGATTTTTTTCAAAAATGTCCAAGAATCCTTACAGATTTGATTCTCATGACACAAATATTTTTGTAAAATGGCATCCACTACTTTAGCAAAGAAAGTAAGTTGGTGAGCCTCTACTGTCGACCAATGGTCTCAGAGGTGGATTTCCAATACTCTTGTGAATCTTGGGGATACCAAATATACATGGGTATCTAGGATACAATGTTGACAAGTAGTTATAAATCTTCTGATCAATTCTACTTTCAATAAGCAAGTCTTCCAAGCAATTCTTGATTAAACTATAAGCCTTATTTACCTCTGATTGTGAACTTAAACTGTATGCACTAGTATTCAACAATACATTCATACGTTGCTGATAATCTGAATTGTTGAATACAACTAAACCACCACCTTTGTCTGGTTTACAGAAACGCAGTCCCTGTGACTTAATAAACTGTAAATATATGCCTAATATCCAGCTCACACAGTTGCTCAAACATTTCCAAAACAGGGTGCAGTGGGGGATTAAATGTACTAGTAATATGGAATTTATCAGAGTTACAGGTGTTCAGAGTGTCACCCATGATTAAATAAAAATTCAACTTCCTAGTATAAATTTTTATGTCGACAATAGTGTTGACTATGTTCAGTGATTGAGATGGAACAAAGGTAAGCCCTTTAGATAGAAAGTCAACAATATCTGAACAAAACTCTGTAGAAGAGAAGTAATAAAGTTTGAAATCGCCTGTTTTATTCATGATAATCTCCGAGTGTTGTTGACCCCTGCGACTGTAAGGGATCACAAAGCAGTCACTATTAAATTCTTGATTATCATGCAGAATATTCACTAAAGTACAACCAGTAAGGTCATTGTTAAACATAGATAGAAAGTTCAGTGAATCAGGCTGATGGCAAGTAGTTAAGTCTTGTTCTTGTTGAATTTCTGCTTGCCCCTGTTTTGGGTAAGTTGGTACTTCTTCTGTTTGGAACTTGCTCCTGGATGGGGGCCTTGAGGAAAATTCTGCTGTTGGTTAGAGTGGACGTTATTATTTTGGCCATGAGAGCCACTCTAATCTCTCACTCCAAGAAACCTCTCTAGGATCAGCAGAGTCACTGCTGTTGTTAATAGAACTGTGATTGGCATAAGAACTGGAACTAGGTCTATCATCATTAGAGTTAGAAACTTTATTTGAGTTGTTAACCTGGTCATTTGAAATGTCATTATTTTTAGCGCCAGGCTTTTGTATTTATATTGTATTTGTATTTATTTTGTATTTATGTATGTATAAGTTGTTTTTATGATTCTTAAGTACTGAGTATTGTGAATGTATATCTTTTAGGTATGTTGAAACTTTAATGAAGTCTTGCTCTAGGTTTTTGTAGGTAGTTTTGTAGGTAGTTGTCACTTTAAACTTAAGGTGCTTCTTTTTATGTCAGTGATGCAATTGGTTGATGTCAATCATCTGTTTCTTTTTAAAGAAAGTTTCATTGTATTTGCAACAGTTTCTGATGAAGTTTGCCGCCAGGTTTACGAAAAGCGCTTAAAACAATTTAATAAATAGTTTTATTTAGTTCTCTATGGACTGGTTTGCTGGTATTTCGAAACAAATCTCAGGCTTCTAATTTAGTTTGAAGGCTGAGCTGAAGATTCAAGTACAGAAGGACATATAGTAGGATGATTAGCACATGCAAATTGTCCATAGATGTGCATTATATGGAAGAAAAACTTGGCAACTCTCTCCCCTATATGCCTAGCAAACTCTGTGGATGGTATTGGCAAAGAAAATCAAAAAAAAAAACTTTTTATTTCATTTTTTTTTAAGACATATTACTCTTTTGTTTTTGCTCCTATCATATTTGTTTATTACATATATTAACTAACTCTGCTTATAAATTTTAATCTTGTATTGCCTATTTTCTGTTTAAACTTGTAATAACCATTGGAGCTTTTCTCCCCGGGCCGCTACTAAAAATGGACATTTATCCAGCTGGACCAGCCCGGTCAACAAATGTAAAATAAAATAAATAAATAATAAGTGTTAGATGATCTTTGGCAGCATTAGATGGATTGAAGTGATGGTCAATGCTGGACATGTAGTGAGAATGTTCTGGATACATTTTCTTCATTTCATTAAAAGAAATTAGCAAAAGTATGACTATCTGTATCATTCTAAGTAACAGTACTCCATGCATTGATCTCTTATTTGTGTCCTGAAATAAGGTTGTGGATAGTTGAGGGACTGGGCATCTGGCTTCCCAAAATTAATGTATGTTACACATTTGTCTGTGGTGGTTGCTCAGAGAATAAAGCAGGATAAAGGAGCATAGCACTGCTGGTATTTATTATTGCTGGGATGTAAGCAAATAGGTTTAAAATGTGTTGAAATGTCTTTTACATCAAGTTAGGCTACTAGTGCCCGCATGTGTGTGTAGCTAGTGGTAGTGGATGTCCACAAGGTTGTAAAAGGAACCATAGTAATGAAGCCAAATATTGACTTCCAGTGGAGGTATAGTACTTGTGCATAAGAATGAGGCGTTAATAAACGAGAAACTGTAAGGCAATTGGAATGCGAAAACCTAGACAGTAATTCTTCAACGCATACAAAAATGTATGTTATATAAAGCATATGAGTAGTAGGCAATCTATTTCCCTTTCTTTATTCAATTATTTTCATTCTTGCATAGATGCCATATAAGCTATGCTGTTTAGCAAAGCTAAGCTCTAAAGAGTATATCATACTGACATGCATACTTTCTTGGTATTCTAGTCACATGACTTTATTATGAACATTGTTGCATTTTCAACATACAGTAGTTTGTCAGTTTCTAAAGAAATGCACAATCTGAAACATTGTTGCTTTGCAGTTTATTGTTTCAGTATGGAAACTGCTGTTTTAGTAAACTTTTACAGATATTATGAGTTGCCATTGAATGACGCTCTCATGTCATTTTGTGTGAGATAATAAACAGCTTTCCTAAATAATAAGCATCAGCTATTTCCTGGATCTTAAGCATGCTAGAGCTTGACATACAGGTCATGATATCAGCTTCCCTTCACGTCAGCAACCAATGCTAAGCAGTTTACTGAAGCATGAAAGCCTCTAATACTAACTGATTAGGTTTAGATAACTAATATAAGCCCTAATCCCTCTATTTACAACACGAATAGCATTTAATAATGCATCATATCTGCTTCATGGCATTTATTGCATACTATAGATATGTTAACTACTGGACATGAATCCCTTTTCAGGGACAACCCTTAAGCACTGTCTGATAAAATGACTTGCTCAAGATCACACAGTAGGCAAATGATGGTTGAAGCAAACAAACAATGTATCAGGAACTACAGCTCTGAGCCTTAACCCTATTTAGTCAATACTACAGACAATTTGTGACTGGAAATATTCAAGTAATATCACTGCAAGGACAAACTAATACAGATAAACTCTTTGTCCACTGTAAGTAATAACTAAACAATCCTGTGTAATGCTGCTCACTGCCATTCAATTCAATCAACAGCTCACAGCTCAGGAATTGGGCATGGACAAATGCTCGTTGCAATGAACTTTGATGAGGGTCTTTGTTCTGTGGTATCATTCCATTTAAAAGCCCCTAGATGTCTGCAGGACTCTCTCTTTTTGTGGTAGTGCTTAAGCCATTGAAAAGAAAAAGAAAAAGAAAGTCTTACTGAATTCATTTCCCACAATTTCCCACAGGTAATATGGGATAGAATACATTAGCAAGGTGCACCCAGGTAATACCCGGCTCAGAGAAACACAAAAAGACAAAATGAGGATACACTCAATAGCAGTATTAATAGTACCATATTATAACAGAGAAAGAAATGTGTTAAAAATCTAAACATAGCAGAAAATCAATCCTTGATGAAAGGAAACCATAAAAGAGGTGGATTTCTGTCTGTAAAACATATTTCTTTATTTATTACTTACCATTTTACTAAGCATTTTACATATAACAATTTTACACTACTGTGAATGGACCAATGACCATTCTGATTCAGAATTTCCCAGGTTTCCTTATTCAGACTATTGACTAACACACAACTTGCTTAAGCACAAAACAGCAATGCTCATTAAAAAAAAAAGTTAATACACCAAGAGGTATATAGTCTGTAAAAGCATGTAGAAAAGTGTGTGTGTATCTGTACATGTGTGACAGAGAGAGACAGAAAGAGAAAGTATATCTGTTTGTATGTGTGTCTTTATGTTTTGCAGTCAGACATACAATCATGTACAAACTGATATTTTAAAAGTGGCAGTTTCATTTCCTTTAATTGTCTAATAGGAGGCAATTCTGGTCTTCTAATTAACATTTTCTTGTTTTCCTTTATCTTCCAATTGTAGGAAGAAAAATTCATTTTGTTTGTACATAAGAGCACATGTTGGGACTGCACAGTGGGTATGAATCAAGTAGGAATGTATCGTTCTGTCAAGTCCTCTTTCATTGTTTGCCAATCAGTGAAAGTAATTTGTACGGAGCAACTTCTGCCAATAGTGGGGATTATGTTACTTTTTTCTGCAATGTTGTGCAACCTTGTAGAACATAAATATAAAAGTTTAAGGAGTGTTTACCCCCAAAAGTTGGTGCTGGAGGGATTTCCCACGTACACACACAAAAAAAAATCTCCTCTAAAAGTCCTAACAGTTTTTTTTTGTTAATCTTTATTGCCACTTGATGTGAAAGAGTTGTTATTCAATGAACATCCAACTAATCCAATCCAATTTATCCAATCAATTGTGCATATTTTTGACATCATGACATTACTTGATATGAATTTTTTCACTCCCTGATGCTGCAAACAGTATTGATAACATACTTATGGGTAGAGGCCAGTACATAAATACAGGGATGCATTTCATAGAGAACTGAACACATTAAATGTCCTTGAATGGTAGTCTTAAACTGATAAGCAAACTTATGCAGGTCTTGGTACAGATCATACTGAGGAGTGCATTAATGAAATATTCTTTTTGTGAGAAATAATACCGGGTTTTGTGATATTAAGGTATTGTGGGCATGTTTACATTGGATAACTGAAGGAGGGTGGTAAGATTAAGAAGCATCTTTATATTTCTGACACACAGCCTAAAGTCATAGCCAAGGACACAGTTAATAGTTCAATTAAAGTCTTCAAGCAATTACATATTCCCTGTTTATCCAAGCTCATGGTATAGACTTAATTTTACTATTCACTGTACTTTATAACCTAAAATGAATTATTTCTCCTAACATTGCTGCATATTCACAATGATATCTGATGAAAATTTCATCCAATGTGACCATTATATGGCAACCAAGACTGATCAGAAAAGCCACACATATTCTAGATAAATGCCACTTTGAGCTTCACCGATCCAATTCTGATTTACTTGTAGTCGTGCCTACTTACAAATCTGCACTACAGATCTTGTGCTATGAAAATTAAAATGAGAAGGACGATGATGTCTGCACACGAATGAAGTCTTAATGCCATTTAGCTTCTAGACATTTAATTTATTTGTAATTTAACTTTGTTAACCAGGGCAGAGCACTCATCCCATCAGATCTATTTCAATCTCAACCCAGAGAAAACACAATAGATACAAGACATTATATACACAGTGAAAGGCAAACACAATATATACATGTATGATTGACAAATTCAATATCAGAGTTGAAGTGAGGGTTTATAGGTTCATAGATTAGTACTAGGCTAACTGCCTTTGGGGGCCATTTTAAGCCTAGCAAATCACCCCATGTGAGAATCAAAACCTGTACCTTGTGCCATTAAGGTAAATACTGTAACCATTATGTCCACCTCCCACCCTCCCTAAAACATATTTGATATATATATATATATATATATATATATATATATATATATATATATATATATATATATGCAGAGTGGATATTAGACTTAGCATGCTGAAATAATCACAATGAAAAGTAGAGTCAGGTCAAGGAATTTAAAGGGAAGTCGGGCAGGAGAAGTTATTTAATATCAGAGAGAGAGAATGCAGCAACATTTTTCTTGAGTCTTGTAATATACTATTAGTTCTGACTGAAAACTTGGTTAAGGGGAATGTTCTTTTGGAAAAGATGGTAAAGATTCCCACAATTCTGGAGCAAGCACTGAGAAGGAATGGTTTGTTTACTGAAGCTTAGCTTCGGGGATAAGAGGACAGGTCTTCAATGTAGACTTGCAAGGTTGCATGTTAGTACATCTCTGAATTGTCTGAAGGCTGGCAGGAGGAAGATCTTATTTCTGAGAAGTTTAAACAGCTAAGAGGTGAGTAGCAAGTTAGCACATTATTTCACAGGTAGCCAGTTAGCTTTTTCATTACTTTTGTAGTGGTGCTCATTTCTTGTGGAGAGAGTGATGAATCTGCATATGGCACTTGAAATGGTTTTAATGATGGTTGCATTTCTTTTAGAGGATGCAGCAGTCAGAAGGAGACCACTTTCCAGCAGAACCAGTAATACTCTTAACTACGGCATTCCTGCAGTGTCAGGAAAGAAAATGGGATATCCTTTTATCCCAAAATAGGAGAGACTTCATTTGTTTTGTGTGTGTGTAGACCAGGTGGAAATGGAATTTTAGGAAGGGGCCCAACCAAATCCCTAGGTGTTTGAATGTAGTTATGTTTTCAGTAGTGGTATTCAGATGATTGAGGATTTGTAGAGGTCTAAAGATAGAATTGAATTTTTGGCTAGTACCAGATTTTATTTTAGGGGAGTTAAGCAATGATAGTTTATCAATGACCTGTGGGATAAGGGCATGAAAATCAGCCTGAAGTCTGGGTTCAAGAGAAGACGCAGAATGGATGGTGTGTAATTGGACCAAGTTATCGATGTAAAGCAAATTAAGAAGATGGGATAAGTCCAGAAGTAGAACAAGAGTAGTCCAGAAATGACACACCAGCATGTAGTACAGGAAAAAAAAACATTTTTAAATTAGCGCTTTCGTCAAAAACTAGACTTCATCAGAATACCATGTATCTAACAAATTAAGTTTAAATACCCTACTCAGCAGTACATCAAGCAATTAAATGACATCACTTCCCCTTGTGAAAAATAATCAACATTTGCATATATAATTTTAAACAATGCAGTAAAAAGGTTTAAATATCAACCCCTTTGAAACATTAGAAACTGCAATATTAAAACAATTAAAATATGTTACAGCATTTTTTATATAAAATATAATGATTTAAGCTTCAACAATGATCTTATAGTGATCTTGTCATTCATTCCAGGAAACTGGCAGGCATTAAGCTTAATTTGCCATTTGAGCTCAAGCTATTCCAGGTACTCATCAGAGGCCCCCCCCCACCCTGAACACCCAGATCAACATGCTCAATGGCACAAAATTTAAAAGCATGTGAAGGGAAAAGACTAAGATGTTTACACAAAGCATTTTTTTCATTTTTACGTCTGATGTCATAAGTGTGCTAGTATACCCTTTGCTTCAAAGCTCTCTTAGTTTTTCCTACATAGAACCCCTCACATGAGTCGCACCTTGCTATATAGACAATACCAACAGTCCCTTTACTGAGGTGTCCTTCTTGTAAACCACCATCGGTTGACAACCCACCAGTTTGTTGATACTAATATCTAAATTAAATATCTTCCAGAACTTTGTTATAATGTATCTTATGTCGAAGCAGTTCATGGTAAATGGAAGGACCACAGCCCTACTAAATGTGTTATTACTTCTCCTCTCAAGGTCATCCCTTTCACTCAAGTGATTAGACAAATGTGTATGAAAGATACCAACTTCTCTCTGTTGGAAAAAAAAGAACTATACCTGAAAAGGGTGGTTGTTTCAAATGTGGGAGATGCTCTCAGTGTCCTTATATACTTAATGTGGACAAGTTATTCATTAAAGGTTATGGGACTATCTTATCTTGTAAAAATATTCTTGTTACTCTAGAGGTATTGTCTATATAGCAAAGTGTGACTCATGTGAGGGGTTCTATGTAGGAAAAACTAAGAGAGCTTTGAAGCAAAGGGTATACTAGCACACTTATGACATCAGACGTAAAAATGAAAAAAATGCTTTGTGTAAACATCTTAGTCTTTTCTCTTCACATGCTTTTAAATTTTGTGCCATTGAGCATGTTGATCTGGGTGTTCAGGGTGGGGGGGGGAGCCTCTGATGAGTACCTGGAATAGCTTGAGCTCAAATGGCAAATTAAGCTTAATGCCTGCCAGTTTCCTGGAATGAATGACAAGATCACTATAAGATCATTGTTGAAGCTTAAATCATTATATTTTATATAAAAAATGCTGTAACATATTTTAATTGTTTTAATATTGCAGTTTCCAATGTTTCAAAGGGATTGATATTTAAACCTTTTTACTGCATTGTTTAAAATTATGTATGCAAATGTTGATTATTCTTCACAAGGGGAAGTGATGTCATTTAATTGCTTGACGTACTGCTGGGGAGGGTATTTAAACTTCATTTCATAGATATATGGTATTCTGATGAAGTCTAGTTTTTGACAAAAGCGCTAAATTGAAGTGTTTTTTTTTTCCTATACTATGTGCTGGTGTGTCATTTCTGGACTACCCTTGTTCTGCTTTGGTTGAGTTTTATCCTATTTTTGTGTTTCTGAATAAGTCCAGAAGTAATTTAATAAGGTAGATAGAAATGATCAGAGGTGCAAGAATGCGAACCTTGAAGGACACCTTTCTGCAAAGGGATTGGTGGAGAGATTGATGAGGTGAAATTCACTAAGAAGTGGAGGTTAGAGTGGTAGTTTCTGAACCAATGAAGTATGTCATCCTTAATTCCAATTTCATTGAGATGGTCTAGGAGAATTGAGCAGTCAACAAGATCAAATCTTCTGGTGAGGTCAATAAAAAGGGCTCCATTATTTAGGACTTTGTCCATTCCAAGAATAATGTTGTCAGTGAATATCCAGATAATTGTGGATGTACTGAAACCTGACCAAAGGCCATGCTGCTTTTTAGGGAAAATGTGGTATTGATTGGTATACTGCAAGTATATTTTTTCAGAAACTTTCTAATGTTATGAAGAATAAAAATAGATCAGAAATTTGATAGGTTGGAGGGTTTTTTAGGGAAAGATTTTGCAAGGCATTTTCCAGCTATTAGGTATAACATTAAGTGTAATACAAATATTGTAGATGTGTTTAAATGGGGTTATGATGTTGTTTCTGTAGTGATAAACCATGGGCGAAGGTTGCCTGTACCAGTTTAATCTGTTCAAGCAGTGGGTGAATATCTGCGGATATGAGAGTTCTGAAGTAGAATGAAGGGATGTATGGAAGTGTGATAGGTATAGAAGATTCAGTTAGGAAATATCTAAAGTAAGGGATGGAAAGGTTGCTGAAACGAAAAAACAAATGAGAAAGTTGAGATTGTATGGTATTCTTGGAGGAAAAGTAATTCTATCCTGTAAAATTGTGGATGTCTTTCCAGACGTTTGTGGGTGATTTTATTAGTGAAGGTTGGTACTTTTTCTTCATGTGGCTTTTATGAGGGCATATAACTTGTTTGTCAAGGTTGCATAGCAGGATGTAGCACTGTCTGTTTATGGTAATGGGGAAGGCTTTCCAGGAACACCATGCCTTGTCTCTGAGTTGTAGAAGAACTTTAACCTTACACGTTAAACGGTTGTTAAGTTTTGGTTTGTATAGTCTTTGGATCACTGGGGAGCAGGAGTTTTGCAGGTCACCCAGTCAGTATAGAAATGAGCAGTTCTGCAGTAGTATTAGGTTCAGTTAAATTCAGAATTGGAGACCAGTCCACTGAGGACAAGGTGGATTTAAGTTTGTTAAAGCTATGTGGTAATCTAATACAGAACAATATGAGCTTTGGCGGCATATTTATATATATGACTGATGAATATGGTAACTGAGAGGGCAATCATCGCTGAAAGATGTTGGGTAAATTGTGATGTTTTATATAAGAGAAGGTTAGTTAATTTGAGATCTAGGAGGGAGTGGTGAGATGTATTAGGCTGGGTCAAGAAGACTGAGCTGTGAGCTGGGTGAGGTTAAATTGTATAGTGTATTTAAGTCACTGGAAATGGGACTGAAGAGGTTGAGACTGAAATCTGCAAGTATTATGAGATTTCTGATATTTGTGGCTCAAATTATTTTGTTGATAGGTTACTTTGCTTGGGAAGTGAGGTAAGAAATGTTAGATATGCTACAGATCACAAGGTGTAGAATGGAGTTCTTGAAGATGGGGACGAGCTTAAGTAGTATCTGTGTTAATGTTTTCTTGGAGCAAGTAGTTAGATTGTTAAATGTAATTTGGCAGAAGGAGACCTCAACCACCTTTTCTTAAGCCTGGTCTGGGATTAAAAAAGTAGTTGTGACCATGAAAGAAATTGTGAAAGGCTAGACTGTAAGCTTTGTTCGATGACTCTATGATAGCCACTGAATCAGGCACTACATAACATCGACCACTTAAAGAAACAACATTTTAATTTATAATTCTAAATTGTCATTTTGATTTATGTGAAAGACATTTATATAAAGTAATGAGGGGAATTATTTGCCTCTATTTTGTTCCTTATACTTTGTGTGTTAGTAGGAAACAGCAGAGAGGAGATAGGGTTAGTATGTTAAGATGAGTCAGTATGACTGATGAAGTCTTATAACATAAGATGACAGCGCTTATCTTTATATAATTTTTTTTTTTTTAATATTAGTTACGTGTTTAGCTGGGGTCTGTTCTCCCATGTTTTGTGTTTATTAAGGTGTAAGAGCCGATTATTGAAAGATTAATTTATATTTGTGTGTGTGTGTGTGTGTGTGTGTATATATATATATATATATATATATATATATATATATATACACATATATATATATATATATATATATATATATATATATATATATACATACATACATAGAGAGAGAGAGATACATACATACATATACATATACAGACATGTAGGAGATGTTAGGAGGGAATTTCTGTTGTACTTGTAGTATGATATGCTTATGGTAATGGGGGAATGATGGAGGATTTGTATGGGCTGGTTAAATTTGAATGGATAGAATATAGTATGGTGGTATTAAATAAAACTGGGTGAAGTATGGGTGCGAAGCACATGACAGTGTAAGTTGTATGGAAGGTATTGTTTGGAGGGATAGTAATGGGTGATAGTAGAAGGAGTAAAAGTATTTAGCTAGAGTAGAAAATGGAATACATTTTGTGGTGAATAAGAGAACAATGAAAATATGGAGAAAGTGCATTGGTATTCTGTCTTACTGTTGGAAAGCAGACAAATTCATGTAGAAGGAATGCTGATTATTATTTGAGAATAAGGGTGGAAATTAGGAATGTGCCTGTGTTGTGTAGTTAGATCTGGCTGTGGGTAGGAAAGAATCAATGTTAGGAAAGTACAGCTGTGTAAGTAAACTTACCATAATGGTAGGTATTTGAATGATCACTGCTGCAGCAGCCATAGCTATATGGGTTACATCCTTCACAAGATATAGCAGCCAGCCAGCTTACAAAGCTTAAGTTACCTTCCATGTGCCCATACTGTTGACAGCTCAAGCAGAGATGCAGAAAATCCATGGTCTGGGAGTCAAGCCCTTTAAAGGTTTCACAACAACTGAAAGAGGGTGGTGAGACCCATAAAAATGGATAATACCAGGAAACAAAATCCAGTGTTCACACCCTGGCAACAAAAACATAGAAATATAAGGGGAATGAGGGAGGGAGGTAGAGACCACAGCAGCAGTGACCACTCAATCATCTACTGTTATTTTGTTTACTTACACAACTGTACTATGTGACTCATTTTATCATTGCTGCAGTAGCCTTATCTATATGGGTGGAATACCATAGCTTATAAAAATTGGAAGGAGGAAGGAGCCCCTGGACAATGGTCCTTGCAAAGCCTGTTCTAGACCTGGAAAATGAATCTAGTTTGTAGTGCTTTGCAAAAATAAAGACAACATTTTGGCATCAAGAATACTTCCAAAATCCACCTCTTTCCAAAAAGCCAATAATGAAGTCAAGCTCCTAGTAGAATGTGTCTTATGCCTACCTGAAATTAATTTCTTATGGCGGGAATAACAAATGTAGAAAGCATGGTACAACCATTTAGAAATAGTCTGCTTTAACACAGGTTGCCCCTTTTTATTACCTTACTAAGAAATAAATAACTGATCAGAATTTCTGAAGGTGTTTGTCCTGCCAAGATAATATCTGATTTCTCTGTGGACATCCAGTATATGATCATTTCTTCTTAATTTTTGGGTTCTGGAAAGAAGAAAGGAAGACAGAAAGCTTAGTTTTAAACTAAACCTGGATAACACATTAGTCATAACTGAAACTAAGGAAACCATATCTTTGTGAAAAATAAGACAAGGTTGATGTACCATTAGAGCTTGCAACGCAGACACTCTTCTTGCAGAAGTCAGAGAAATTTGCAAAACCGAGTCCATGTTAAGAATGTCAAACTAGTCTAATGAGATGGTCCAATCAGAGCAAAGTTATTTTTTTCCAAAGGAGGAGCTATCTGTTTTCTAGGTGGATGGGTATGCAGAACCCCTTTCAAAAGCATCTTGATGTAAGAATGCCTTGAAAGAAGGGGATTCATAGGGAGATATGTTGAAATGGCTGACAAATGAATCCTGACTGCAGAGTAAGAAATGCCAGAGGATAATAACTCACACAAATACACACTTTGTAGAATCAGAAATACTAGCCTTAAAAGGTCTCCCTTTCTTATTTTGACACCAAGTTAAAAATATTTTCAATTAAAAATATATGATTTCCTATTACCAGGTGTGTTTGCCTCCTTTAATACTTGCTACACATCCTCAGAAAATAATTATCTAGAAGGAATTAAAACTCATCATCTGGGCAGTTAGTTGAAGTTGATTCAAGTTGTACTGTATCAAACAACCCATCTTGTGTGAGTTAGTCTTCAAAAGAAGAAATAAATACTGTTGACTGGGTCTTTGGAGAGTTCTACTGAATTTGCGGAATTACCATATATATATATAAGAGGAAAGAGTGGAGAAGCTTACAGGCACATTTTTGTCCAAGGTGGTAAGAAAGCATCTGCTTTCCCATCCTGCTTGCAAGGAGTCCTGGAACAGTTTTGACATTTCTTTGTTGTAAATGGAAGTGAAAGTATTTATCCAAGAAGTTCCCCACAGCTGGATTAAATCCTGTGTTCAATTTCTACTTATGACCGTTTATTCTGGTTTTGATCAGCTTGTCTGACACAATGAAAGATGCCTGTAGAATGAGATTGTACAGAATTGCTATACCCCAGGCTACCATAACTAATCTAAAAAATAATGTCTTTCAGCTTTTCCCTGTTAGGAGTCGCCACAGTGGAACTCCGGTCCGCTAATGATTGGCAGTGCATTTTTTACAGTGCCGAGTTGCCAGCCTGATGCCCAACCTTCAAAGAAGGCACACCCATTCACGCATGCACCTACCTGCATGTCTTTAAACATCACTCAACCATGGGGAGGACATGCAGACTCCACACAGAAGGCACTCCAGTCGAGAATTGAACGGGTTAACCTCTTGCTGTGTGGCAACAACACTAACCACTGCACCACCGCAGACCATAACTAATCCACACAGAGGTAAAATCTGCCCCACCCCCACATTTGTTTATGTACTACATCACTGTGGTGTTGTCTGTAACCACTTGTAGTGGCCCTTAGTAACTACAGATGACTGAGAGAGTTGACTGCATTTATGACTTCCAACATCTCTTTTATGTTTATGTGTTTTGGTCTGTCTTTTTTTGTTACAAAAAACAAGTAATCTCCGTGATATCCCCGAAGTCTCAAAACAACCCACTAAAGTGTAGTGGGTCTAAAAACAAACAGTGTAAGAAACTTCTTTGTGTGGAAGATTTTCAGTCCATATATTTCTAGTTAATCACTGTATATTAATCAGATCAGACAATAGTAGTAGAAGTAACGAACGTAAACTCGTCAAGTCAAAAAGTAATAATAGAAAATATATAATTCTACAGCATTACTAAGTATTCGAAAGTAATCCAAGCAAGGCAGGCCATCTGTTTCCATTCGAAAATCCTGTATTATGTACACAGACAAGCGATCCAAGTAAAACAAAAATAGAGTAATAATTTCCTCACAAGCTTTCTAAATATATATAAACTTTTTATCAGGCATGGGAGTGGTTCATTGTGCTGTAAAACAAAGTGTTATTGGTACACATGTTAAATTCACATCCCTTCCCCCATCAGTGTGACATTAGAGCTGGTCCTGCCCTACCTAGTAGCTGTCATAATAATATATAGCCTAATGTACTTTAATGGTACATCTTATTTAACCAAATTATTAAGTAGATTATTAAGTCTGTGATTTTATCCAAGGCAATATACTGCATGGCTGGAAATGTATCAACCTTAGTTCATTTTGCGATCAAAAATTATATATAAATATATACATATACATTTTGCATGTAAAAATCAGTTTCTATTTTCATAACCTATTGTTAACAAAGATCGCTTTCATCCTTCTAGACTTCTTCAGGTCTTTGTACAAGAACCCTAAAAACCTATATAATTGTATAATTAGTTAGTATAGCTATTACCATCATTTTGAATAAAGTGGAAAAAAAGAGAACCAGAAAAAAATAAAAATAAGACAAAATGTATGTATGATGATGGAAACAAAATATACACTTAAATTTCAAATGATTTAAAATGGTATTTAAAGCCAATTTGTAGAAAAAAAAAATTAAAAATAATAAAATAAAATACAATTAGTCATGTAAACAATGTGGCAATTTTCTATGTTCCAGTGCACTTTTAATTGAACAGTAGTAGTTTAGTCCAGGCTTTCTAAAAGAGTTCAGCTTTAATTGCCACATGAGTTCATGTTTCTCCAGAATATTCAGGATGTCTCCTTCAAGATCACCCATGTCTATGCAATCCAGGATCTGGAACTTAAAACCTGTGTGTCTTTTATGAAGAGAAAGGTGTTTGGCTAGTGGATTATTTTTACATCCAGAGCGGATTTCTGACAGATGACATGAAATCCTTCGCTTGAGTTTATTTACAGTCTTGCCCACATAGAATTATTACTCTGTTTTTGTTTTACTTGGATCTCTTGTCTGTGTACATAATAAAGGATTTTCGACTGGAAACAGACGGCCTGCCTTACTTGGATTACTTTCGAATACTTAGTAATGCTGTAGAATTATATATTTTCTATTATTACTTTTTGACTTGAGTTTACGTTTGCTACTACTATTGTCTGATCTGATTAATATACGGTGATTAACTAGAAATATATGGACTGAAAATCTTCCACACAAAGAAGTTTCTTTTTTTGTTACAAAGACCCTATAGTTTCACCACCACAAACACAGCTCTCCAAGCAAAATTTGAGGTTTCCATTTTTACAAAATGCGTTGGAACTAGGAAACCTGGATTCAGAAAAAACTGTTCTCTCCAACAATGCAGTTCCCTTTTTACAAACCCCAAAACTGGAATTTGAAATATCAGGGGGGTTGATTGTTGGAAAAATATATTGTAAGTACCACTGAATTCTTCTCACATGTATTCTAGCTAGAGTAATCATGAGAGGCACAGATGACATGAATCCTAGTATAATGAGAAATTCCCTTGCTGAAGTCCAGTCAGTAGATCTACCTTTTCTTGTGGAAGAAAAGCTCTTTGAACTGAAGTATGTAAGAACCACTCTGTGAATACAATCCTGTGGGAAGAAGCCAAACAAGACTTTAGAATGTCCTCTTGGAAACTCAGCCTGCAAAAGGAAATATCATATGAGAGATTCAATCATGGCAGTTGAATAGAAGGGTTACAAAAGAAAGTCATATGAAACAAATGATCATTTGTTGTTAAAGTCATAATGGAGAATTGTAAAAAGAGGAAGGGAAGGATCTAAGAATGGTAGGAATAGATTACAAAAACACATTTGACAGGATCCCACATTCATGGATAAAGAAGTTCTTACAAATGTATGATACACTATGCATTGTTCAATTATATTACAATGACCATAAAACAGTGACAAACCACTTTGCAGCTAAGCCATGATAAATGACAAATGATTATCCCAGGGATAAAAATTCATAGGTTTATAGGATGTTACTAGGCTAACAACCCTAGAGCCCTTACAAGCCCAGCCATGTTAATTCTGAGTTGTCTCAATTGTCCTTAGTTAGATGGATGTAATTAACAGAGCAAGTCTATGATAAACACTGACTACCCCTGTCCATGAGGGACATGGGTGCCACCCCCTGGGAAGAATTTGCAGTATCCCATCCATTTGTCCAGGTTGCATTTGAGTAAGGTCAGTGAGGAGCTGTTCTTCACGTGAACTGGAAGTTTATTCCAGAGTAGTTGCAATTTTCTTGAGATATATCTGTCTCTCCAGCATGTTCTGTTAACGTCACAAGCTAGGTTAAGATCCCTAGAGCAAGTGACTCTAGTGTGTTTTGATTTACCAATGTGCAGAATATTCATCAGGGCAGGATCAGAAAGTGCCCTGTAGGCCAAGCAGAAAACACTTCTCAACAGCCAATATGATACAGAGTACAGTGGCAGGGCTTTCAGTCTATCCACGCAAGTCATGGTTTGGGGGCTCTAGATTTTCTTGGTGAGAAACTTCTGTGGTCTCTTCAGCTGCTACAGTTTATTGGTGAGGTACATGCAGAAGGAAGCATTGTACTCTATTAATGGTCTGATGTAGGTCTAGTACAGTGGAGTTATAAAATCCTTAGGCTTGGATGAAATTCCCTACCTGTGAGTTGTGCAAAGTAGAAAGCGTACCTTACCACTGTGGAAAATTGGTGGTCAAAGTTCAGATTGCTATCTACCTGTGTTTTCAAATCTCACACCACTGGGTTTGAACTTGGGATAGTGCTGTCAATATTGTAATTAGCAGGGAATTCTGTGACAAAGGGGATAAAATACACTTTTTTGCATTTAGTTTTAGACTGTGGCTTTGGCACTAGTCATTTGCCTGTGTTAGTCCCTCCCATGATATGTTAACATTGTTGGTGGCCTCAATGATTGCACCCAATTTGCAATCATCAGTGAAATTGGTAAGCCAAAGGGTGTATACTTTTGCCTGGATTTCTGAGAAATAGACTCCAAACAGTAAAGGGCCGAGCACAGATCCTTGTGGTACGCTACTGGTGACTGTTCTACTGGTAGAGGTGGAATCACCAACTTTGACCAAATGTGTTCTATTGGTGAGCCAATTGGCTACCCATCAGGTGAGGTAATGATTAATCCACAGCTAGGAGAGTTTCTCAATGATACCTGAGTGGAGGATTGTGTCAAAAGCCATGGCTAGGTCAAGATAGGTAGTATGCACTCTCTTACCTTCATCCAGGGCTTTGGTGACTTTCTTGAAGAAGTCTACTAGGTTAAATAAGCATAATCTACCCTTAACAAAGCCAATCTTGGGTCTAGAGTTTGAAGGTCACTTATGTCCTTGTTAATAAGACTCAGGATGACTCTTTCCATGGCCTTGCAGATTATACTGGTTAGACGTATGGGTTTATAGTCCCCAGGGTTGGTTGATGGCCTCCCTTTGTGCAAGGGGATTACTGTTGCTATTCTCCACTCGGTTGAGACAAATACAGTTCTAAGGCTGGCCCACTAGTTCTTGTTTTAGACTGCTTAATAAACAACCTGGGATGTTATCTGGTCCCATTAATTCCATGTTTTTGGCCTTGGAGAGCACAGACATGATCTGATCTCTAGAGATACTATGCAGAGGACTTGTGTCAGATATGCTTTGAGGTATGGCTAGTGGGGACAGGGGGGGGGGTGAAGTTTTATGCCAAATCTGTCAGCTAGCATGTTGAAACTTTCCTCTGGTATAGTATGAGTGGTACCATCTACTACCAGTTTGGCATATAGAGTGGCATTCCCCTTTAGATTTCAGACATAGTTAAAGAATGTCTTATAATTATCCTTAGCTAGGGGTGCTATTTTGGCTTCATAGGATCATAGGATTATAGGATCATAGGAAGTTACTAAGTTAATAGCCCCGGGCCCTTACAAGCCTAGCCAAGTTCAACCTCTGTTCCAAAGGGTGTCTGGATGAAGCAGGCACTAAATTCAGCCCCTGTCCAAGAGGATCATAGGTAGAAGCCCTAGGGTAAATTTCCAGTTGCTCATCCAATCGTCCAAATTATGCTTAAATAGGGCCAACAAGGGGCTTTGTTTAACAAAAATAGGAAACCTGTTCCAAAGGTGGGGCAACCTCTGTGAGACAAGTATGTCTCTCCAGCAAGTTCTGTTGATGTCACATACCAGGTTAAGGTCCTTTGAGCAAGTGATCTTTGTGCCATTTGACTTGTGAATGTGCAGCATTTCCATTAAAGCTGGGTCAGTGATTGCTCTATATGCAAGGCACAGGTTGCTTCTCAGCAGTTTGTACGAGTAAAGTGACAATGATTTCAGTCTGTCCTCATAAGACAAATCTTGAAGACCCTGAATTTTCTTTGTAAGGAGCCTTTGTGGTCACTCCAGCTGCTGCAAGTGTTTGGAAAGGATCATACCAAAGAGAGCATTGCACTCTATTATTTGCCTGAAAAGGGAAGAGCACAGGGGAGGTTATAACCAATCTTTTTTTCTTGAGGCAATACCCTTACTTATGAGATGAGAAATATAAATTGCCCTTATTTGCTACTCATAATTACCTTTATAGGACTTTACAAGATTTCTGATTTGCTTGTTCAAGCTGTGGAGGGAATCCTTTTTCTGCTGAGTCAGTTCTCTCTTGTTCTTAGACATCAGTTTCTTTCTTTTGTCATATAACCTGTTTAAACTTGAGGTCCACCAGGGTGGCTTGTTTTTTCATAAGGACCTGATTTTAATCTGGTTAGGTACAGCCGTTGAGTATCTATAGTTGCTTAAATATTTATACAGGGCATTTGTGTACACCACTGCTCAGAAGTCGTCTGTGATTGCAGGGAGTATAAAACTTTTTATGGCATAACTTAGTAGGCTGTAGTTTGCTTTGGAAAAAGATTTTTAGGTTTTTTTGCTCCTATGAAGGTGACAGGTTCAGTAGTTGCTTCTAAAAAGACTGACTTATGGTCCAACCTTAGTAGGGAGGGCATCACACAAGGGGAGTGCAGTGACCCCCGCATGTTGGTGAGTAATATGTCTAGGACATTTGAGGCCCTTGTGGAGGTGCCTACTATCTGTTCCAGAGCACTTGTATTGACAAAGTCCAGGAAACTCTGGGCAAGCATGTTTGTGCTCATGTATGTCACCCAGTTGATGGATGGATAGTTGAAATCTCCCATGAATAAGGTGTTGGGCTGTATGATGTGTCACTCCAGTAGACAGTGTGCTTTTCTTGGTTCATGGTGGGAGATCTGTAGCTAGCAATAATGTGGTAGGGTATTTTGCCTATAATTAATTGGACATGGAGTAGTTTGAGAGAATCATACTGTCTGACCAGTCTTGAGGTGTACTTGGCTTTAATTAAGATGGACACACCTCCACCTTTGTTTCTTTCATGCTCATTTTGAGGTCTGAACATGTGGAAGTCATTGTAGCCTTGCACGGCTAGGGTGCTCTCCAAGCCCTTGAGCCATGCCTCACTCACTGCACAGATGTCAGTGTCTTCCAAGGTGAGGAGTGCTTCCAGGGAGTGCCGTTTCATGTTTAGAGTCCAAGCATTAAGCAAATGAGCCTTGAGTTTGTCTTGAGCAGATTTTGTTATGTTAGAAATGTTGTTGTTTTCACATTGCCTATAAAAGGCACTATGGAGGAGGTAAGCACCTTTGCCAGTATCCAAAAGCCTAGAGAAGACAGATGCAGACCATTTCTGGCAAAAGAGAGTGGCCTGTCAACCATATCTTCCCAGGCTGACAAATACCAGATCCCACTGGACTGAAACCATAAGCTAAGAAAATTGTTGAAGTCAATCATTTCTTGTTTATATTGTGGCATCATCCTGGGGAGAAGGTAGAATGTTGTTTAGGGCTAAGGTCATACCTAACTGGGACACATAATCAGAGAGTTCAGTCATCCTAATATCATCCAGAGAGGTATGTCTCAAGTCATTCACCCCAACATAAATTATGACAGTCATAACGGTACTTGTTGTTGATTGACCTGACTGCGTGTGTGATTTGATGGATCCTGGCACCTGACAGACAGCTGGCTGTGATCTTCACCTTGTCCAGCCTGGTAAGGGGGACCTCTGTGTGTCTCATTATGGAGTCGCCTATGACCAATACATTAGGTTTTGAGGTCTTTTGCCTTAGAGGCTTATTTGCCAAGACACTGGTGTATGTGTTATTATATGTAGTGGTTTCTATTCACATAGCAGTGTGTGCAAGTGGTTTACATTTGGGAAGTCTCTGATCTTTTTGTAGGCTTTTAGTGAGCACCATCTTGTATGTGGGTTTATGCGTTGTGACCTCATTTTGTGTGAGAAGTGGAGTATGTGTGCGGAGAACTTGTCTGATGTCTGGTTTGTTGTCATCTGAGAGAATTTATTCCAATTTCATAGTGTAATTACATCTCTCACATAGGGTAGTTGTTTGTTCTAGGAGAAAGTAGTTGTTAATATACATGAGGCAATTACTACATTTCCTTAGGATGCCCATGTCAGTCAGGCTGGCCAGTGAAATGATGGGAAACTGCACATCCAATATAGTAGCTTTTTAATGTATGTACTAATATGGAAGGGAGTTGGCTAGTATGACCAGTTTTTGTGCTAGGACTAACAAAGGTGCTTCTTCTACTGAAGGCTGTGGATGATAAGTGTGACAACACTGCTCAGTGCTACTGTAGTGCAGTAGCAAAACTTGATAGGGTTCCACTGACAGATGTCTATGGAAAATTGAGTTTCAAGGCATTTGCATCTATACAGGCTACTGCTAACCCCTGTTGCACAGTGCGTTCCAATGTGCAAATGCGAGGCTTAAATACAGGTGAAATTGAAACACATTTAAGATAATCTACCAATAGGAAATCACATAGTGAACCTTCCTCCAGCAATCCTCAGCTCAGCCAATGCAGGATCCACACTCTTTTATGTCACAAGGGTAGAGGAGAGCCCTTCTTAATATAAGATGGCTGGCTTAGTACTGAAGTATATCATCAGGTCTAAATCTAGTCTATGCTATCTAGGTATCAGAACAGTGCAAATAAAGTGGAGAGAAGTATAAAAAATACTTTGAGACCTTTCATGTGTTTCACAGCTCAGATAGACCAGGTAAACACCTAGTGCCACTAGATGAATAATGACAGTCCTCATAATGTAAAATCAAAGTAAAGGAGTGTCTGGAGTGAAATGCTACCACAAACAAACTTAAACAGTATGAAATGCTACCACAAACAAACTTAAAGATATAGATACAGCACTGTATTTAAACAGCTTATAAAAGTGTGATTATTCAATAAAAGTACTTTACTTTGAATAAATGAGTCAAGAGCCACTGAATTGTACAAAATTTATAAAGGCACTTAAAAGCAAGATAGGCTGATTAATAGGCTGTCCAGCCAATAAAATTATATTCAGAAATCTCAAGTGTTTTGCCAACCTAGACAGACCAGGCTACCTCCCAGTGCATTAGATGGAAAATCCACTGACATGTTTTGATATAAAAATTATTATTTGCTAAAGTATAAAAATATACCACTTTATCTAACAGCTAGCTAGATAATGATCAGATCAAGTAGAACAGACAAAGGGAGGCAAAATGCACTTGTTGAATATAAGCACAAGGAAAGGGAGGAACTTATTAAGCTCAATTTCCAGTAGGTTGTGGGCTGCTTAAAATCACCAGGTTTACTAAGCAGATAAACAAAGGGAAAGACAGGTGGGAAAAACTAGCAGGGACTCACCAATAGTACTTTAGTTTATGCAGGCTTTAAATCTTTTCAGCAAATGGCAAAGGCCCAGAATTTCACTGAGAATTTAAGTACCCTCAAGAGACAATTTAACCAATGAAAAAAATGAAATGCACAGCTTAGATAATTTAATTGCATACCTCTCACATAGAACAAAACACAGGTCAAGCATATTTCTTAAAACAGAAAACAAAATGGAGCAGGTATCAGACAGGAGCTCTGCCAGTCACAGAAAAAAAAAATATAGGTTTCCTCACCCAGCAGGGAATCCACATCAGTATTTTAAATATTTTCAGACATAGGCAAAGGTCCAGAATTTCATTGAGTATTTAAGTATCACTGACGAGACAATTTAACTAAAGAAAAAACATGTGAAATGCACAGCCTAGGTAATTTAAGTGCATACCTCTCACATAAAACAAAACCACCAAGGCAAGCATGCTTCTTAAAACAGAAAACAAAATGAAGCAGGCATCAGAAAGCAGCGCTATCAGTCATAGACAAAAAATATATATAGCTTTCCTCACCCAGCAGGGAATCACCACCAGATATTACATGATGACTCTTTTGTTTTGTCCTTAACCCATTAAGCTGTCTCCTTAACAGAGTGGGTCATGGTTACAATCTGGCTCCCAGAAAAATACAAAATGTAAAGATCTTCTTTTTTGTGAATGATTTAAAACTATAGGTCATCAGATGAGGAGATGAAAGCACAGCTGTAAGTGGTCAGAACTATCTCAGATGATATGTAAGAATGTAATTTGGTCTTGGTAAATGTGCAAAAGCAGCATTTGAAGCATGAAAGCTGCAGCAAAAAGAAAATATCAATCTGGGGCAGGAATGTGATATAAAGAAATTTGAGCAGGAGGGAGTGTATAAATATTTGAGAATTGCTAAAGGATTGACAATAAAACACAAACAAATGTGAACAAAGCTCAGCAAGGTATATTTTAACAGACTGAAATTAATACAGAAAACAGCCCTGATATCTAGGAACAAAGTCAAAAATATAAAGCATTTTGCATTTCGTGTTCTAACTTACAGTTTTGGGGTGACTGGCCTCAAAAAAGTATTGGATAAGTCAGACAGGAAAACAAGAAAAATGTTTATCAAATGATGTATAAAAATCAGTGCATAAGTCTCCACAAAACTGATTATGTGTATAGGTCCGTAATCATAGGACTGCCTTCATATTTGATGACTTCACCTGATCCAAGCATACTGAACATTTTAAAACATGAGGAGAACAAGTCTAAAATGACTTCTCTGCTTAGTTTAGCAGAAACATATTGGTGTCATGTGAGAATGGAAATCAAACTAGAAGCAGACAAAAATAAGGCAGCAAAGGAATTTGTCAAAACAAAAGGAAGAATATAAGAAGAAGGATCAGATGAAAGGCAAGAAGTGTGGAAAAGGCATAAATATAGTTGCATGTACAGAAAACTCCTGGAACAACGTCATGTTGATCAGGATCTGACATATGAATGGTTATGAAGAGGTGAATTTAAACCAACAGTAAAAGGTTAATATTGATGGCCCAGGATAGTGTTCTACATACATGTTGGTTTACAAAGTCCATTGAACATGTAGAAGAAACAACAAATGCAGGTTCTGTAAAACAGAACTGGAGACAGTCACACATGTTGTGGCTGGGTGTGAGACTCTAATGGCAGAAGACCTATATATCGAAAGGTATATGTGGCAAGACTGTTCCATTGGGGAGTGTGAAAACATTTAATATTGAAGTAGCTGAGAAGCATTGGAAACGTGAGCCACAAAGCATTATAAAGAATGATGAAGTTTATATCACATGGGATCACCGAATACCAACAGTTCAAAAACTAGATGTGTGAATTTCAGATAAAGGAGTCCATGAAGAGAAGATAAAAGTAACATTGATCACTGAAACTGGTACACCTAGTGATTATAGCCTCTTACATAAAAAGAAACCCAGTCATAAAATACCAGGATTTGCAGACAGAAATGAGGGCAATGTGGAAGAAGGATACAGAGACAGTTCCAATAGTAGTAGGAGAAATGGGTTTTATAAAAAAAGAATTTGCAGTCATATTTAGGTATGCTACTGATACATATAACTCCACATGAATTGCAGGAGTCAGTCCTGGGCACCTGGCAGGTGTTACCCAGAGCACTTTTGGCTAACATCAAAGACTGAAACAATACTAATTTCACAAACTTTAATCATACTTTGTCATAGGAATGGGGTCCGTTCCTGTCATGGTATTAGGAATCCAAAAAACTTGAAGAAATTTAACCAAGAGATTCTTGACACTTTAAAAAGACTCTATAAAGATAAGCAAGTTATCTAAATAAGGAAAATGTGAACGCTTTATCATCTGCAATATGCGATCACTGGAACACAGCACACCAGGCAAAGGTGCAACATGAACCATATAACAAAAAGCACCCAACAAAATGCACGAGGAGGGCACCAAGTTGAACTTTTTTTTTGCTTTGTGAACACCCTAGGAGAGGGGATAACTGAAAGGGTAATACAAAAAAGTGACAATGTAATCCAGGCTCAGAAAAATCTCAAAAAAAAATCTGAAATCTAATGGCAGATAAGCTGGCTTCAGTGATAATCTTCCACAATATTGGATTTTTTTTTCTGAAAAATGAAGTGCATTTTGTAAGAAATGACCATTTCTTCTCAATTTTGTTTGTTTAATGGAACTGTTATGTGACTGGTTAATTTGGCAGATTTTACCTTCTTTCACAATTTACTGTTTGCGTTTTTGTAGGAAGGTGTAATTTGGGAGTATTTTTGTGTTTTCTGCTTATGAGAACTTCTTTTTACATCATACCCTTCACTGATGCTACCTAGTTGCACTAGCCTGCAGTCAGCATACTGGTCCCATGGGTCTTCTTTCCTCTGGTCCCAAGAAAATGAGAATTTGCAAGGAGCTCTTGCCATCACAGTGGGCTCAGCCTGTGCCTCAGTCATTGGTGGGTGACACTGCAGTGACTATTACTGGTTTCTGAGGCCATTCACTTTTGTTTTTGGGTCACTCGGGTATCCCCTCGTCAGCCACCATGAACCAGGGTTCTGCCATACATTTTGCAATTGTTCAGTTGGCTTTATAGAACATGGCAGAGCCACTCTTGTTGGTCTCAAATGAGGGCTCAGGGAGTGTATCCCTATGTAGTGAGGCTAAGAAAACTGATCAGCATGGTGAAGTGACATTCATGAGACAGTATCCTTCTAGGGATTTTCCTAAGAAAAAGACCCAAACAGCAAAACATTTATGTTCTTTTTACACTATTTATGTTAACAAGGAAGAGTTTATTGGATTGGTTCAAGGTTTATTGTAGGCTTTAGAATCTTTCATAGGTAGGTACTAGGCTATCAACTCTAGGGCCTATACAAGCTTAGCCAAAAAGGTACCCTGGCTTTCGCCACCCAAGAAAATTATTTTCCTGTGCCCCTGTTGAGCAGAGCCACAGAGGTGATCCCCAGGGTGAATTTCCTATTTCCCATCCAATCATCAAGATTTTTCTTGAAAAGTGCTAATGAGTAGCTTTGTTTGATATAGATAGGTAGTTTGTTCCAGAGTATGGGAAGTCTCTGGGACAGGAATCAATACTTCCAGCATGTTCTGTTTATTGTGGTGACAAGGTTTAGGTCCCTAGAGCATATAGCTCATAGGGATTAGGATTTCTTTAAGTGGAGCATGTCCAACAGTTCTGGGTTTGACATAGCTTTGTATGTTAGACAGAGATTGCCTCTGAGTAGGTGATATGCGATGGAGTAAAGCTGGAGTTTTTTGAGACAGTCTGTGTAGGGCATCTGTTTGAGGCTGGTAATCCTCTTTGTGAGGTATTTCTGCAGCCTTTCCAGTTATTGTAGATGTCTTGTGAGGTACATACCAAATGGAGTGCTGTACTCTATAATGGGTCTAGTGAGTGACGAGTAGAGTGGAACAATGACCTCTTTTTACCTGAATGAGAAACCTTTTGTGATGAGGTGTAGAAGGATTTCCTGACTACTGTGGTGATGTGTTTATCAAAGGAGAGACTACTGTTCACCTGTGTCCCAAGGTCTCTTATCACACTTTCGGTGTTAAGTAGACTACCAACTATGTGGTAGCTCATGTGTACAAAGTTTTTAACAAAGGGGATGGCAATGCACTTTTTGGCATTGAGCTTGAGCCCATGGCTTTGACACCAGGCATCTGTCTCAGTGAGGCCCTTTTGTAGGATGTCCACATCGTTAGGAGTTTCAGTTATGGCTCCTAGTTTGCAGTCATCTGTGAGCTTTGTTAGCCAAAAACCCTCTGTGTTAGCCTGTACTTCAGAAAAGTAGATACCAAACAGGAGAGGACCCAGGACTGAACCCTGTGGTACTCCACTTGTCACTGGTCTGAAGTCAGATTTATAGTCTGCTGCTTTCACAGTCTGGGTTCTGTCAGTGAGCCAGTTGGCAACCCATCTTGTGACATAGGGATTTATACCTAGTTTAGTGAGTTTATCTATAATTCCTGAGTGGGGGATGGTGTCAAAAGCCTTGCAAGATCTAGATAGGATGTGTGAACCACCTTACCCTCATATACGGCTTTGGTGACTGCTTCAAAGAAGTCTATAAGGTTTACGAGACATGATCTGCCTTTTTCAAACCTAAACTGGGTGGGGTCCAGAGTTTGGAGATTACCAATGTCTTTGTTTATAAGTTCCATGATGATACGTTCCATGACCTTGCAGACCAGGCTCATTAGGCTGATGGGGCAGTAGTTCCCAGGGTCCATGGTGGCTCCCCCTTTGTGGAGTGTGATAACCATCACTGTGTGCCATTCAGTGGGTTCAAAGCCTGAGGTGAGGCTATGATTGAACAGGGTGCTTAGGTGGGGTTACAGTTCATTCTGTAGTTCATGTAGAACATAGCATGGGATCTTGTCAGGTCCCATGGATGCTGTGTTCTTTGCTTTGAAGAGTGTGGTTTTTACCTGTACAGCCATGATTATAGGAACTTTGCATTCTTCTGGTATAGAGATGGGCCCTTTAGGGGGTGAGAGGGGGGTAAAGTTAGCACTGAACCTATCTGTCAGGGTGTTGGTAATATCAGTTGGTTCTGTATATTTAGTGCCATTGTGCTGTAACTCAGAGCACATCTGAGTGTTGCCATTGAGATTCTTGACATAGCTATAGAATCCTTTGTGGTTGTCTTTAGAATCAGTGGCGATTTTGTTTTCGTAACTAGCTTTGGAGGATTTTATGAGGGATCTCAGCTTCTTACTGAGGCTGACCAGGGAGTCCCTCTAATCATGGGACTTTACTCTTTTTTACAACAGTTTCTTTCTTCTGTTGTAGAGTTTGTTTATGGTAGGGGATCACCAGATTGGCTTTCTTTTTTTGGAGGATACATCTTGGTTCTTTTAGGGATAGCGCGATCCATGCACTCGTGTAAGTGCTTATGAAGTACATTTTTGTAGGATTCACCAGTCGTACCTCTACTGTCTGTCTGCATGGGTGTCGTGAAGTTTGCCACTTCTGTCTTAAGAAGTGTGAAGTTGGCTTTGGAGAAATTTTTTATGGTTGTTTCCCTAATGGGGTGGGGCCGGGATGTGGATGTCTAGGGTGATTAGCTGGTGGTCTAATCTGACCAACGAGGATTTGACCTCTGGTGTGGAACACTGGTCACCCATGTTGGTAATGACCAGGTCTAGGATATTGCTACCCCTGGTGGGGATGTGGATAAGTTGATCCAAGTTGTTGGAATTTATGAATTCCAGAAAACGTTGAGCAAAAGAGTTGGTGCATAAGTAGTTTTCCCAGTTAATGGTGGGGTAGTTGAAATAGCCCATTATTAGGGTGTTGGGTTGTACCATAATATGTTCCAGTGTGTCAAGAAATGAGGAGTGGGAATCCTGGGGCATGGTGGGGGATGTGTAGCAAGTTACAATTTGGATTGAGGTCTTGCCCAGAGTTAGTTGCACTTGGATAATCTTGGATGCATTATGCTGAGCAACACGCCTCCACCTTTAGTGATTCAGACCAGGTTAGATGGCAGAAAGGTGTGGCATAAATTATAGCCTGGTAATGCTGGGGTGCTCTCTGATGCCTTGAACCTGGTCTCTGTCACTGCACAGATATCGATCTTCTCCATTTTAAGGAGTGCCTCGAGTGAATGCATTTTGAGGGTTAGACTTCTAACATTGAGCAGAATTACCCTCAGATTTTGCTTGCTTATACCTGTTATGGTGATGAATTTGTCATTTGAACCTAGCCTAAAAAAGGCAATATAGGGGTGGCAAGAGCCTTATCCAGTATCCAGAATCCCAAGGGCGACAGGTGCAGGTCATCTATGGAAAAGCATTGTGGTCTGTCAATCATATCATCCCAGGCAGACAGATACTGGATTCCCTTAGAATGACACCAGAAGCTTAGCCAATTGTTGAAGTCAATCATTTTGTCCTTGTACTGTGGTATCATTTTGGGTGATGGCAGGATGCTACTCAGGGCTAGGGTCATACCTGCCTGGACTACAAGATCGGAGAGCTCCTCCATGTCTCTTCATGTAGCTCAGGGAGGTACGTCTCAGGTCATTTACATCAACATGGACAAGGACAGAGTCATATTTGAACTTGTTGTGGAGTGACCTGAGTGTGTGCATTATGTGGTGGATCCTGGCACCCGACAGGCAGCCGACAGTAACTTTCTCCTTATTTAATCTGGTGGGTGGAACATCAGTGTGCCCGACTATAGAGTCACTTATGACTATAGTGTTGGGTACGTTGTTATGCCTTATGGGCTGTGGTTGAGTGACACACTGAATTTGTGGGCTATGTGTCATTTGAGTTGTGTTGGGAGGTGGAGGTTGCTTGTGTTTCTGCTTTGGAGGTTTCCGTTGCTTGAGCAGATATTTATTGAGAGCCTCCACCAATGTATGTGTGTGTTTTTATTGCTGTGTGTGTGTTTTGGTAGTATAGGTTTTGAGGGACTATGTGATGAGTGTGGTGTGGTGCAAGTGTTTACCTTCTCCTCTTGACTGTCTAGTCCAGTCTTGGGTGAAGAGAGCTTTTCTTCCAGTTTGGCTATATAAGTGCATCTCTCACAGGCTGTAGTTTTGGGTGGTAGGAGGAGAGGGTTGTCTGTGTACATGAGGCAATTGCTGCATTACCCCAAGATGCCCAGATTAATCAGGTAGACAGGAGAGAAAGTTGAGTGCTGTAGTAATATTTAGCTTATTTAGTGCTTACAACACAATCCGAACAAGTGCTGAGCTCAAAGATAGAGATTTGAGTGCTAAGACTAAAAAACTGGCTAGTTCTAAGGGACATTTTGAAGAGCAGACTTTATGGCACCGGGAATAGTTTAACCCTAGCTAAGTGGTGATGAATAAAGTGTTTGTTTTAACATAATAGTAGCAAATGAGCAAACTGATTTAAACAAATTAACCAATAAAAAGCTAAAAACTGAGCCCCGTTCCAGCAATCTTCGATCAGACAAATTCTAACTGCACACTCCTACCACTAGGGTGCAGGGGAACCTTCTTCAAAAAAGATGGTCTGGATTAGTGCTCAAGTTATACAAACAAAGCTAGATTCAGCAGGTCTGAATTTAGTCTATGCTACAGCAAATAATGTGTACCAATTTCAGAAAGAAACAGTTCAAATAAGCAGGCACAATAAGCCTTTAACCAGAAACTCCCAGCTCAGAAGGGCAGAATCTATCCTCTCCTCCCACAAGAGTGCAGACCACACCTTCTTAATATAAAATAACTGGCCCAAAGCCCAAGTGCTTAAACCAGAACTAATAAACTTTTAGAATAACAGATCAATCAGCAACTCCCAACTTAGGAGAATGTAAGCTACCTGTCCTGCCACAACAGTGCAGACCACAAACCTTCTTAATGTAAAACAACTGGTCTGAAGCCCTAGTGCTTCAACCTAAGGCTTAGAATAACAGTTACAATTTAATCAGGCTACTAACAAGCAAATAATAAATGCAGCCGAATAAATGCAATAAAGTAGGAAGAAGTGCAAATACAGTAAAAGCAGATGAATAAAGTGCAATTTTTTTTATATATATCAATAAAAAACGAGCAAGCTGATTTAAACAAATTACCCAATTAACAAGTAAAAAAGCTCAAAACTGAGACCTGTTCCAGCAGTCTTCAATCAGGCAAGTTCTATCTACACACTCCTGCCACTAGGGTGCAGGGGAACATTTTCCAAAAAAGATGGCCTGGATTATTGCTCAAGTTATACAAACAAAGCTAGATTCAGCATGCCTGAATTTAGTCTATGCTACAGCAAACAAGGTGCACCAATTTCAGAAAGAAACAGTTCAAATAAGCAGGCACAATAATCCTTTAACCAGACATTCCCAGCTCAGAAGGGCAGAATCTAACCTCTCCTTACACAAGAGTGCAGACCACAAACCTTCTTAATGTAAAATAACTGGCCTGAAGCCCAAGTGCTTAAACCAGAACTAATACACTTTTAGAATAACAGACACTGAGCCTTCAATCAGCAATTCCCAACTTAGAAAGATGTAAGCTACCTGTCCTGCCACAACAGTGCAGACCTCAAACCTTTTTAATGTAAAACAACTGATCTGAAGCCCAAGTGCTTAAACCAAAAGGCTTGGAATAACAGTTACAATTTAATCAGGCTCCTATCAAGCAGTAATAAATGCAGCAGAATAAATACAATTGAGTACTTTTAAGAAGCGGGGAAAGCAAAATAAAGTGCGTTTTTTTAGTAAAGTGCAAGGAGAGAGGACAGAGAAGCAGAAAAAAAAATTCAAGGTAAAGAACCTAAGTGGGTAGCCTTGTCAAATGTTCTCTCTGTATTAAGTAGAGCAAACACCAGACTGGGAGGGATGTCCCAGATCAAGTTTACGGTATGGGCAGGCAACTGCAAAGCCACCAACTATAACAACACTACAAGAATAGGGTGGGGGAGGGGAAAACAGTTTCAGGACAGATGAGAAACATAAAACAATGCCAGAAAATATATAAAATAATTCAGTCAGGCAAACAATAATTCAGTCAGGCAAAATTAAGACAGTGCAGAACTCTGAAAGGTTAAAATGTCAAGAAATATACTTATCAATCAGCAATATAGTTCCAGATTGTTTGATAATCACACCAGCCAGAACACCAGGAATTTCAACAGTGTATGCAAGAATTTTTTAAAGAGTGAATTAAATTTTTGTAGTAGCATTAAGGCAGTTTTCCCAGTTTCTGAGTCTTCATTTTCAGATGATGAGGAAAGAAATTAGGAAAGGGCATATTCTATTTTTTCTACCCAAGCAACTGATTGTAAATCTGAGGAAAGTGTTTCCTTAGAATCTTCTGTAGAGGTATTTTCTTTTTCTGAAACTATTTCTAAGAAAAAAAGACTATTCACTTGTAAAAGTCTGATATTCCTCCGTTTCAAGAAATACTATAATTTATTATAATTTTCATAGATTGATGGTATTCCTTCTCTTTTATCAGGAGGGGTTGGGAGATTGGCATAATGGTTAAGGTGTTCACCTTACAAACAGAAGGTGCATTGTTTGATTCTGACATGGGGTAATTGGCTAGGCTTAAAATGGCCCACAAGGGCAGTTAGCCTAGTACTAAACTATGAACCTATGAACCTATAAGGATATATTTGGCATTGATTACAATATGCCTGACTGCCAACATGCAGCCTCTAAGAAGGCAGACAGACTTTATAAAGTCATTGAGTCTTAAGAATATTTGATTTTTGTCATCCTATGTCTGACCCTGCAGCTATTTCTGTGTCAAATTGATTTAATTAATTCTAACTTGTCTTCCTCTGATAATGATGGGAGAACATTTGAGAGATTTGGAAATAGAATTTATTAATCTGCCATTTTAGCCATTAGATCACTAAATTATCAGGATCATATGTATAATATTTGAAGATATCTTTTGACAATATAAGAAATGTTACTGCCTTTTTTCCTTCTTCTGAAATGAAATCCAAGTTGACTTCTTTAATTGTTTCTGTTTCCCAAGTAACTAAATTTTTTAAACTGTTCTATGATTGTGGTGATTCTTTGCCCAAGGCAGCAGGTTTTGGTTCTACAAAAGTGAGCTCAGTGGGCCTCTAGAAAGTTTTAGATTCTCATTCTTTCCAGTATCAGTGATGCAACAGTTAGCACACCTAACTTTACTACAGAAGGCTGAGGGTTCTATTCCCACACCAGGGAGAGTGATTTCTGACACTGCAGTGCAGCATGGGGAGGGAGGTGCTGCACTCTTGAGTGTACCATCTTTCATATGAGATGCTAAACTGAGGCCTGTTCTGCCTGAGTTGGTGGTAGCCTGGATGGAAGTCAAAGATCCCACAGCAGCTATAGAAAAGAGTAGAGGAAATTCCCCAGTGCCCTGGCCAAATTTTCCGAGGAGCAGAAATACCACCTCAGGTGTCTCCTGAAAAGAGGCTATGAGCCTAGATGGGCTAATCCAACTGACAAAGGATAAATGCAGTAAAACACATTTCCATACAAAAGTTTCTTCAAAGTTTATTAACAGAGTGAAACTTGGTGATGTTTCATTCTTAGTAGCAAGGCCATAGTACCTGCTGATAATCCAGAGGGGTGTTTGGGTATGTTTGTGTGAGAACACAGAGATTTTCTGATTATGTTAAATCTGTAATTTCTAAACACTCCATTGAATAAAGAGGTTTTGTTTGGTCTTTCTATTCCTCATGTACACAAAGAATTTGATAAAACAGGGAAATTGACTTAAGGTGCCACTCATATCTTTCAGCCCTCCTTCTCCAAATCTGATAAAACTTCAGGTTCCATTTACAAGAAGCAAAATGAACAGACTTCTGAACAAGCAGATGTATAAGAAAAGGTGACAAGAAGTTACAAGAAAAAAGAAGGGACCTTACAAAAAATAGGGGGTGTGTAATTCAATAATCTGGGATTACTATTTCAGCATTCCCCACCTACTCACCCTGCCACTTCTTCAAATCTGTCACAGAACCTGGTTCTTCACCTTCCCTTTTGGCTTCAGATTGTTGCAGACAAATGGGTCCTAGGAGATACTCCGGAAGGTTGCAAATGGCAATGGAAAAGCCACTCTCCTTTATCAGGGCATTTCCCGTCATCTTCCAAATCTGAGCTCCCTGTTTCTCCCATTTATCAACTTCATGTTTTCTGTGAAGGTGATAGACCCACCCCAACTCAGATATGTTGGGTAAAGGGTTTTATTGAAGCATTATTCTGGCACCAAAGGCGGAATCATCTTGGAGAGCACTTCTCAATCTGTCCTTTCTCAACCTTTTTGTAAAACTTTCAAAGTTCAAAATACTGTCCCTACCTACTTAGTCACCTCCCATTCCTCCTCTTACGTTAGTCAGTAACTCTAAACTTGAAAGATGTTATTATCTCATCAAATGTTGCCACACATTTCAAAGGTTTTCTGAGATTTTCTCGGGTAGGGTCACACTAACAGTTTTTGGTATTACCTTCTGGCTTATCTACTCCTCAGAGAATATTCACAAAGTGTCTAGCTCCAGTGACAGCCCATTGCAGACTACAAGCTATTCAGACTTTTTCCTTGTTTACACAACTTACTTATTATTGCAGACTTACTCAAAGTGTCAGAAATCCCTTACATGAGTAAGAAACCTCCTTATCAATGTAATATTCCAGGACTACATTCAAGAATCAGCCTTAATTCCTTCAACAGGACAGTGTTCCTAGACTACCTTTTGAATACCTCCTTGCAAAAGGCATTTCTTCCTCTGGAAAAAATAGACCTGTACCTGGAATGATTCCTTTGTTTCTCTATTCACTTCAAGACATTTTTATGAGAATACCTCAGGCTATTAAGGTTCATGCCTTCTATGATTCTCATGATTCTCTTTACTATATTATATATGAGAAAAAAATCACTGGTTTCTCAAACAGCATGGTCCCAACATCCTCACTCCCAGATGATTCAGATTCCAGTGTTAGGTTTTATAATAAGAGAATTATTTTGGCAGAGAGCTCTGATAGCATTGAAAACAGGTTTCTTTTCTCTGACTACTCTGGGTCAATCAGTAACAACAGATGCATTAGATTTTGCATGGGGGAAAGTATCCAGGGTGGTATTAGTACAGGGCCTATGGAACAAACAGGACAGACCAGTTCACATCAATGTAAATAAAGATGTCAGCTCTGATTCATTCTGTCAATTCTCTGCACCATCTGTAGCTTCCAGGACCACTTCAACTGGTTACAGACAACACCACAGGAAAGCAGTACATAAGCAAGCAGGGCATATCAGATCCCAATCTGTGGGCAGACTGGCTAAGGTAGATTGGGAGACAGCAGTTCAGCACAGTTTAACTCCTCAAGCTTCTTACTTTCCAACAGAGCAAAATGTTGTAGCAGATAAATTGAGCAGAACCACAGCAGACCCTCATGAATGCATACTGAACAAGGGACTCTTCCAGGAAATGATGCAGTCTAGAGAAGCTCCTAAGGCAGATCTGTTTGCCTCCTTTGAAAACATACAACTGAAGGCATTCTGCTTCAGGATTCCTTCCAAAAAGGGATGGAAAATAAGTCTGTAAAATAGATGCCTTGTTATTTCCTTGGTCAGAAATGTTCCTATTATGTCTTTAATCCCTTTCCACAGATTTCTACTGTCATTCTGAAGATGCAGAAGGCTCTTCAAAATCATTGTAGAGATCCCTATTTAGCCCAGGCAACAGTGATTCATCCTTCATATGGAACAGCCCAAGAGAAATTATCACAACCTTTCTCATACATTCAATTTACTATACACCACAAGGGGGTGTTTGATATATCTCAGTCTCAAGTAACTACAACTAACTGCTTAGATGATTCAATTTTGATACCTTCTAATTGGCTTTTTTTTTTGAGGAGATTCAACAGATGTTAAATGAGGCAAATAAAGCTGCCACTTGGAAATCTTATATTGACCAATTTCAACTAGTTGTTGCTGCACCAAGAGGCAGGGCTCATTCAGTATTTCTGAACTTCTGGTTCTATTTATGTGAATTATTCTCCTCTAGCCTCTCATATTCCACTGTCAAGGTAGACCTCTAGGCTGTTTTATCTCTGGCAAGATATAATCCATAAGTCTGCTGCAGCATTGCTATATTTGAACATCTACTGTTATGGTAAGTTTACTACCATAGCTGTACATGTTGGCCAATGGGTCCTCCTCTTTCATCACAATCTCTGATCAAGGTATTCTAGAAAGGGCATTTACATATAATTCCAACTATAAAACAGATGGCTTCTACCTGATATCTTAACTTTGTCTTGGAAAAGGTAACTTTACTTCCTTTTGAATCATCCTATCAGGCTAATTTATGGGTCATTACTTGGAAAACAGTGTTACGGATTGCTTTGATATCTGCAAAAGTAGTAACTGGGCTGCAAGCTTTTATGGTGGCTCAATTATATTTCACATTTCATGGAGACAGGGTTTCTTTGAGAACACATCCCTCATGTATGTCTAAAGTGTTTTTGGTGTTTAAATTAAGCCAAATCATGGTATTTTCAGTGTTTAAATTAAACCAGCTATTCAGCTCCTTGTCTTTTTTTTGGAACATAAATCAGGGAGAAAACTTTCTTCATATTCTGGATGTGCATAGGTAGCTCAAGTATTATCTTGAGAGAATAAAGTATTTCAGAAAAGCTGAAAAGTTATCTATTTTCTATCAAGGTAAGAAAAAAGGACAGCCCATATCAAAATGACTATTTTCAGATGGTTGTCCCTTTCTGTTTCCTTTTGTTATTCCCACTATAATCAGACACTTTCAAGTAGGTTCAAGTTTCATTCTATGATGACCTTGGATTCTTATATAGTTTTCAGAAAGGGTTGGAGTCTAGACATAATCTAGTGGCAATTACCAATCCTCTATACATACTTTTGCAAAGCATTCCAAACTAGATTCTTCTTTTTTCAGGTCAAAAACTACCTTTGCTAGGACCATATTCCAGGTTCTGCTGGCTCCTCATCCTTCCTCCTCCCAAACAATGTAAGCTTTGGTAATCTACCCGTACACTTAATGCTGCTGCAACAGTGATTAGGATGAACAAAGTGCAGTTGTGTAAGTAAACTTAGCATAACAGTAGATGTTCAAACATATCACTGCTGCAGTACCACTCCCTTCCTAGCCCCCTCCCCCCATCACCCTTTTTTGGCATTTATGTTTATGTCAGGGAAGGTTGTGTATATTTATTCCTTTCTTTGCCTATATTATCAGTGCTATATCTTCCCTTTTTTCAGATGGCAAGAAAGTTCTCAAGCTTTTCAAACCTAGAATGCTGGAGCTCTACTCAGGAGGTCATGCATCCAGCAGCCAGGGTGCATGTGGAAGTAGCCCAAGGCTTTGAAATAATGGCCAGCTGTAATGTGCTTGGCAAGATATAATCCATATGGTGTTAAGGTTACTGCAGCTGTGATATATTCGACCATCTATTGTTATGGTAAGTTTTCTTACACAACTGTACTTTCCAGTGTTGTACAGGATAAACTGGGTTTTCAGAAAAGTGAAGGAAGTCACAAATCCAAACAGGGTGTGTCCATTTGTATGCAGTTATTTAATTATTTGTTGAATCTGCCAGGTATGATTTCCGCTTCAAATGTTATTTAAATACAAGAATAAAACCAACTGCTTTCTCTAAAAAGATGGAATATTACATACATCTGACGTTACAATGCAACTTGTTATTAAAGAAAACAGCGCAAGATAATAATTGAAGGTTAAGTATTACATTTGCATCTAATCTTTCAACACACACTGCAAACCACTTCTAATTAGACCTGTTAAATTGCTTACCGGTAGATGTAGTTGCTATTAAACTTTGATAAAGCATAAAGCATAGAAGTCACAAAGTCAAATTTGGAACCTTGACAGAGGTATCATTATTGCTGCTAATTAAGCTACAGTTATGTTTAAGATTAGTAAACAAACTGCCATGCTGTGAATGCCAGTACATCTTTAGACAGAATATCAAATCAATCTTCCATTATCTATGGAAAGACCATACTGACCACGAGGACAAATCCCCTCCCAATTCTACATCCCTGAGTACTAACTCAGTATTGAGAAGTGCTATTAATCAGGCAGCTTGAATGAACATACTGCAGTTGGCATTGGGCTCATCTAGTTTTATGGGATGGCACTGGTAGACCCTACTTGTGACTCCTGTGGAAATGCACATTAGACCAATACCTTACTTTTTATCCAAGTTGCTTATATATTCAGTGTTTACTAAACTGCTATCCCTGATGGCATATATTTACAGTCAGACTATCACTTTCATGACAAGTTTGATATGCAGATCACAGCTTAAGCTCATAGAAATCTTTACCTCCTCAAATTTTATTATACAGGTTTTGCGACCTGTCACATAATCTGATGTGATGCTTCTGTGCATTTACTATTTCAAGGATATGGTAAGTGTTAATTAAAACAACTACGATTTTCTCTCTGAATATTTTTTATCTTTCTACTGCAAATGAAAGATTAAAATTTATGGCAAGTAACACAGCTTTTATTTATGGAGAAGACAGGCATTGTTTTTGTACACTACTGTACACTACTGCTGGACTGAACATGAAGGTCTTATCTACCAAAAATAAAACTATTCATATGAACTCTACATTTCAAAACAAGCACTTGATTTTGTACTAGGTTTACATTTTTTCTAAAGAAAGATTAGTACATAAAATTTGTCAAAAGTGGTAACCTTTTCTTTCTTGTGACCTTCCCGTCTTCATAAGTTGGTTATAGATAAATATCTGTCTTATGTATCTTGTCAGTATTTTTGGTCTCAATATAAATTATACTTTGTGCTGTCTTGGCAAGCATAAACATTTATTTTGCTGCAAGCACCCCTAATCACTGAATCTGAAAAGTATACAAAAACTGCATTTAATCCTACTGGGAAAGTATATTTATCTGCATAAAATGAACATGTGATTTTATCAGACAAGTTCCAAGAAAATAAATACAAGTGCTATTTCATAAAAAAACAGACTACCATTATGAAACTGTGTGTTGTGAGTATTCAGATTTATGTTTTCCTGTCATAAGTAGCAATACGGGAATTATATGTATTCAGAGGAGGGCTACAGGCTATGATTGCCATGTTGTAATTACAAAAAAAAGGTAGCTGATCCCCAAGTAGTTCTTTCAAGAAATAGTCATCTCCAAGATATAAACTCATGCTTATTTAATTTGTACCTCCATTCATCCAAAATGTTATAAACTGATGTCCCAGTGAAGTTCACATAGGTTGCAAGCTAAGCAAGAAAAAGCACACTTCCCAAACTACAACAACTGCATCTAGCACAATCTTGTTACTAAGATATATATATATATATATATATATATATAAAATGTGATATAGATACAGTATATACACAAAGAAAAAATTACAAGGGTAAAAACTACACAATTTAAGAACTCATAACCAAAGCAGTATGCACAGACCATTAAAAGCCAAAAGTCAGAAGGAAGACTTAGTTTGAAAGCAACCGAGGAAACATGTACTTGACCATTCAAAAACCTTCGAAGTTTAACACAATAAATTTAAAAGATTCTGCCAACAAATCCAATGAGTCAGTGCTTGTAAAAAATACTTTAATATTGTTAAATGATCCCCATAACTTAAAAATGGTTAAGCGCTTTCATCCAATTAAATCTGGATTAAACCTCTTTAGAACAAACCAATAACAACAGAATGAACAGGCTTAAATATGTCACATCGTGTTACAATATGCTGGTCTTAAGGAGAAAGGCATCAAGAAATTAAATAATGAATTAATTAATAATAGTTGCTCCACGTGTTCATTTTAGAATGCTTAAAATAAAATGAGTTTCCTTAAAACATTTTTTTTAAAGGGTTAGTTCATAAACTTATATAATTATAAAAATTAATAACAGTAAATAGAAAAATTTAAAATATAAAACCAACAAAAAAATATACTATGAAAATCAATGTTGTTAAAAACATTAAATACATTGCCAAGTATGCTGTTGAAAGGGCCAATTAAAGTATCTATAATTTTGATGCTCTTAACCTGACCACCGGCTAAACTGGAATGTGTTCATTACTACCTGGGGCAAGACTAGCATCCAGTTTTAGCTGCCAAAAATAATTCCTGAATGGCTGAGGCAGGAGGGGAGGGGAGGTTTTATGTGTGTGTGTCTTGCATATGCCCATCTGGTTGGTGTGCCAGTAGAAGGAGTTTCTGTTTTTTTGGGATGGATGTTGGTTCATAGTACTAGCCCAGGGCACTGGCTGAATCAGCTATGCTTCAGTCCTTTGCACTTCAAAGACAGGCCCACTACTGATATTTTTGATGATGATAATGACAAATACTATGTTTTACATATTTATTTTTACAGTTGTGCAATTTTTTCTCTAATACACACTATGGCTGGTACCGCTGTATAATTCTGCTATTTATATTTATAACTTCTGCCTTGTAATTTGCAATGCCAAGACTTAGTACTGTACTCATGTACTATACTGTATTTACATATCTCTTATTATATATATGCTCGATTTTCAATTTTGTTAAGTTTATCAATCTTGTTAAGTCTATATATTAAGTTTATCAATCTTGTTAAGTTTGTACATTCTGTATTACTTGTGGAGCTTTTCTCCCCGGGCCTCCACTGAAAATGGGTTACTGACCCAGTGGACTCTCCCGGTCAATAAATAAATAAATAAATAATGAGGAGAAAAAAATATAGTGGGCTCTCCTGCTGGCCATTTTGTAGGATAATGATGCATTTGGGGGAAGTGGCTAACACTAAATAGTCATGTGCTCTCTCCCAGAATTGCTTGTGGTACATCATTTATATTGATGAGAAATTCATGGATTCATAAAGTAGCATAGTCAGCCTTGATAATTAACATATCCAAGATGGTGAGATCCCCCATTAACCTCAATCATAGAGAACACACTGCAAGTAAGTTTAGTTAAGTTCATTGGAGAGGTAATAGTGCGGAGGGGGGTGACATTGTGTTTGCATGGGTATGAATGGACTAGGATGACTGTGCATGTGTGTGTGTGTGTGTGTCTACATGGATGGTTGAAGAAGGGAGTTAGGTAGGGGATCAAGAGTATTGGTGTGTGGATGTGTTTGGGAGTTGAATAGGTGAGCATGCATTTGTGTCTGCTCAGATGTAGAGGGTGTGAGGGTGTTGTTACATGGATGTTTTGGATGTTTGTGTCCGGGGCTGTCTGTGAATGTGAGTTTTTTGCATGAATCTCTGCATGTGTGGGTGTGGGTGTGTGTGTGTGTGTGTGTGTGTGTGTGTGTGTGTGTGAGTGCTGTGACAATGCAATGCATGTGCCAACAGAACTAAATACCATCACCAATTGATTTTATTATTGGTGATAATTAATTAAAAATGATTCCAAGACATGCAAATTTAGCTGATAATGAGGTCTTTTACATTGCTACTTAACCTGTCTTTGAATCATATTTTACCCGATAATGTAAACTGACCAACCTATGGTGGCAGTTTATGAAAGCATTAAGGATTTTTTCCCTAAATCCCATATGTTATTCCTTTAATTGGTCATTTTTCAAATTGTGTCCCTTGATCTTTTAAGACAAGGACTCTATATTGCAAGTATTGTAGAGAAAGCTATATTGTAAGGATCTCTTCCTTCTTTAACATATTTTGTTTCTATACAAATGTCACTTAATTAGCACATACCATATATCACAGTTTTCAATATAAAGCTTTGTTTTTCAAAAATAACTATTTCATCATCATACTGTTGAAGTAATTTTCATATTTAATATGCAAATTAGCTCAGTTATATTCATTTTCACTGTTTTGGTGGCTTTCCATCAATATGAATCCTTTCTATTAAGACTAAGCTTGAGCTTCCTTATTTGTTTAAGACATAAAACTCAGATTAGGACATACTAAAGCATAGCTTAAAAAACATAAGTTGTGGAATCACACTGAATTTATAGAGAACAGTAGGAAGGAACAGCAAATCTGTTTGCTTTGCATGCTCCTTTCTGTAAATGGAGTTCAGTTATTATTATAACGTGTTTAGAAATATTTTTTTTTGCTTACAGAGATAAGTTCCTCACTGGTAGAATGAACAGACCATAGTGTGTGTTGGTGGAAAGTTATGCAAGCAAGCACAGCATGTTATATGTGACAAACAAATGCTGATCATTTTTCTTCTCATGAAGCAAGATAAGTACATTAATATAACTTGGAGTATTCTGAATTCTTCTTCTTCTTTCGGCTGTTCCCATTAGGGGTAACCACAGTGGATCATCTGATTCCATTTCTTCCTGTCCACTGCATCTTGCTGTGTCACACCAACAACCTGCATGTCCTCTCTTACCACATACATAAACCTTATCTTAGGCCTTCCTCTTTTCCTGTTACCTGGCAGCTTCATCCTTAGCATCTTTTTCCCAATATACTCTACATCCCTCTTCAGCACATGTCCAGACCAACGTAATCTTGCCTCTCTGGCTTTGTCTCCAAACCTTCCAACCTGGGCTGACTCACTAATATACTTATTCCTAATCCTGTCTACCCTCGTCACACACAGTGCAAATCGTAACATCTTTAACACTGCCATGTCCAGCTCTGACTCCTGCGTTTTTGTCAATGCCACTGTCTCCAACCCATATAACATAGCTGGTCTCACTACCCTCTTGTAGACCTTCCCTTTCACTCTTACTGGTACTTGTCAAAAATCACTCCTGACACTCTTCTCCATCCACTCCATCCTGCCTGTACTCTCTTCTTCACCTCTCTTCCACACTCACCATTACCCTGAACTGTTGATCCCAAGTATTTAAACTCATCCACCTTCACCCCCTCTACTCCCTGCATCCTCACCATTCCTCTATTCTCCCTCTAATTCACACACATATATTATGTCTTAGTTCTGCTGACCTTCATTCCTGTTCTCTCTAGAGTATATCTTCACCTCTCCTGGGTCTCCTCCACCTGTAGCCTCCTCTCACTACAGATCACATGTCATCTGCAAACATCATAGTCCACAGGTACTCCTGTCTGATCTTGTCGATCAACCTGTCCATCACCACTGCAAATAAGAAAGGGCTCAGAGCTGATCCTTGATGTAATCCCACCTCCACCTTAAATGCATCCGTCACTCCCACTGCAGACCTCACTGCTGCCAACCTACCCTCGTACATATCCTGTACCACTCATACATACTTCTCTGACACTCCTGACTTCCTCATACAATACCACAACTCCTCTCTAGGTACCCTGTCATATGCTATTTCTAAGTTCACAAAGACACAATGCAACTCCTTCTGACCTTCTAAACATTGCATCAGTAGTGCTGTTTACTGGCATGAAACCATACTGCTGATCAATAATCATCACCTCCCTTCTTAACCTAGCTTCCCTACTCTTTCCCATAAGTTCATGATGTTACTGATCAATTTAATCCCTCTGTAGTTACTACAGCTTTGCACATCACCCTTATTCTTAAAAATCGGTACCAAAACACTTTTTCTCCATTCCTCAGGCATCCTCTCGCTTTCCAAGATTTCATTAAACAAATTAGTTAAAAACTTTACTGCCGTTCACCTAAACACCTCCATGCTTCCACAAGTATGTCATCTGGACCAACAGCCTTTTCCATTCCTCATCCTCTTCTTAGCTATCCTTACTTCCTCCTTGCTAATCCACTGCACTTCATGATTCACTATCTGCACATCATCCAACCTTCTCTGCCTCTCATTCTCTTCATTGATCAGCCCATCAAAGTACTCTTTCCATCTGCTCAACACACTCTCCTTGCTTGTGAGTACGTTTCCCTCATTATCCTCTGTCACCCTTACCTGCTGCACATTTATGATGTTTAAATAAGTAACTAAGTATTTTTTTAAAAATATGTATGTGCAACAGATATTTGTTTTTTTGAATGCTGACTCACATGAAGAAGTTATCTTCATGCAAGGTGGTTATTCACTTTTTTTCTTCTTCAATAATATTAACTTCAATGTTTTACCAATATATAAATATATATATATATATATATATATATATATATATATATATATATATAATATATGTATATATATATATATATATATATATATAATATATATATATATATATATATATATATATGTATACATATGTATGTTTTATAAATATATATATATATATATAAATAGAGAAAGACAGAGAGAGATACACATGTATAATATAGATAGGCAGATATATATTATTGCCATTAATCAGGATACATTTTTGACAAACAGGAAAACTTTATTAGCTTTTTAATTATGTGGCCAGAACTGTCTTTTCTTTTATTAATTGTCAATCAAGGAGGTATAAAATGTGACCACTAACAAGCACATTTGCTAATAAAACATACTCAATTTTCTGGGTGTTCCAAAGATGAAATCCTTAGTATTACAATTCTTGGTTATTTGCTTAGTCTGTGTGTTTTAATAGTATATTTGAAAAATATATTTTTAGCTGTTCAATATTGTTAGTACATAGTTAAAGCAAGAATGTATATGTGCTTTAAGCATCTAGATGGGATTATTAATGTACAGCAATATGATTATCTTATGTATTATAGTGACTTTTATAGAACATGTCTGATGTTTCGAGGAGAACTGTAGTCAATGCATACACATTAATAAAAAGTATGTACTTATGAAAAAAGCCTATGGCCAAAGTCATTAAGGTACCGCTATGCCTACATGGAGGTGTACAAGCTGAGATACCTTTCCTCGATTCAGCAAGCATTTTTACATGGTGTTTTATGGTCTTCTAGCACAAAGACATGCAGCATCACCACACCTATGGTTGTGCTGAATACTAATGCGGCATTCTGGGAGAAGAGGCATATGCTAATTAGGCATGTGCTCTCTCCCTGGAACATGGACATGCAATTCGAAAAATTACTTGGCCATGTAGATCAGCATGAAATCACCACCATGTCATGATACTGAACACAGCCAAAAGGCCATGTTTAGCTATGCAATGTGAACATGATGGTGAGGAACCACTGGACACCAGGGAATACTTTTTAAAGTGCTGCAATGCCACCAATGACAATACAAGGATCAGTGGTGGGAGAATTACTGGACACCAGGCAATACTTTTTAAAGTACCATAATGGCACCATAGCAGCAATGTCAGTATGGGGATGGGGAATGGGGGCAATCCACCAGACACCAGGAATACTTTTTAAAGTGCCATATGGCACCACTGGTAGTATGGGGATCAAGGAGTGGGGGGCTGCACCAGACACTATGGGATCACTCTTTAAATTGCCATAACAGTATCAACATCATAATGGGGATTGGGGATGGGAGAATACACTAGATATCAGGGATGACTCTAAAGTTCAGTAATGGAGCCAGCATCATAATGAGGATTGAGATGGGGGATACACAGGACAAAAAGGGCATGATAGCTATATGCTGTAATGGCACCAGACCTCTCAATCAATCGGGGACAAATTTCAACAGAATCAGGGGCAAATCAAGAAAAAATCAGGGACACTTTTAAAATATTAGTGCTATTAACTTGAAACATTGACAGAATCAGAGCATATCAATTATTACACATTTTCTGAAGTAAAATAAGTCTATAACTCTTAATTATTGTCATTATTCATTAAGTGTAATTCACCACCTTTCCTCCAAAAGTCACTAGTTTTAGGAGGGATTAAGAGGGACAGAGCTAAAATTTGAGTCAAAGTCAGGGACATCCCTGAAAATCAGGGACAGTTGAGAGGTATGAATGGCACTAAAGTAGTACAGGGGTGGGACAACCACTGGAGTGCAGATAGGTACATGGATTGTATGTGTCTGTTTATATTTGTGTACATGAGTGTGTGACAGTGATTAAGGGAATGCCACTGCCTACATGAGTAGCAGGCTACTACTATGATATGCAAGTTAGCCTTGATCTGCAAATCGCAATAGTAACTGCAAGTCAAGAAACATACCTCATTGTGGCTAACATGTTTCTGAATCAAAAATGGGCATATTGTGGTAGAAGGACCTTTCAAGCACAAGCTTGTGCTAGACACTTTAATGGACTCCCAGGCTCGTGTGACTAATCATTATAAGGTGTAAGCAGGTTTATAGATAGGCCTTACACTGAGGTACTTCACTTATATTGAGGGCAAACCTTTTGGAGACAGGACAGACTTACACTGAAAGCAACTTTTTTGCAATCTGGCCCTGTGTGTGTGTGTGTCTGTGTGTGTGTGTGGTGTATATGTATATATATATATATATATATATATATATATATATATATATATATATATATAAAATGTGTGTATATATATATATATATATATATATATGTGTGTGTGTGCGTGTGTGTGTATGGATGGATATAGATATATAGATATATATATATATATATATATATATATATAGACATATATAATGATATATTGACACAGGCCAGGATTCAATAAAGCATTAATGGTAATTTTTGACTGTGTTAGCATCGCACTGAGATGGACACATGGCCGTGGCAAAATCTGAATTCAGTAAGTACCGTGTAGAGGCATGCACCCCTGTGGACAACAGTTAAAGACTGTGGCATGCATGCACATCAATGAGGGAAAAAGGTTGGAGCAATTCAACAATAGAGAAAGTAACCATGTAGACTCCATGCTGGTGTTCTGTCTGTATTCAAACACTTTTCGAATACAGCCACAGAGCTCTTCTACACGGCACACATCTCACCCTCTTAGAGCAAGAAATCAGGAAAACCCCATCAGTAATGTGGGGACAAAGGACCAGAAATAGAAACACTTTTTAAATATTGCTCTTTCAAGCCTAAAAAATTGATAGAACAAGAGGTTTTCAGCAGCAGCAGCAGTTAACTGCTTGACTCTTACAAGATATCTCTTAGCCTCTTAGCACAACAAATCTGGACACATTTTAAATATTGCTCTTGTTATCTTGGAACATTTCTAGAATAATAGCATTTGTGTTAGAATGCATTTTCTGAAAGTTATGAAGTCTGAAACTCAAATTTCATGATATTATTTAGGGACTTTAATCCTTAGATCATCGCAGTGATCTCTCCAATAAAAAAAAACATGTTTATGAGGAACACACGGAAAATATGAGGCAAAAACTGGACATTTTGAAAAATCTGTACAGTGGAGAGGTATGCTTGATCAAAGGCTCAAAATAGGAACAAATGTATTACCCTCTCTTCTGTGTTCAACATTCAGCTCCCCTTCAGTTTCCCCATCTACATGGTTGCTAACCATGTAGATGCAGGGCTGTCAGCACAGTGAATATGCAAATGAGGTAAGAACTTATTAGAATGGCTGAATCCCAAAAAGTTGGATCCATGTAGGGATGTTCAGTTCTTGTAGGCACTCCCTCAGTGTTTGTGTTTATGGGATCGAAACTGTGATTGCTTATATAATCTGGTGGCTGTGTCAGGTTACACTTACAAAGTGTTACATGTAGGTCTGTCAAATTTGGAAATGAAAGTAAGCAGTACACAATTCATAGGTTCTGTTTCATTAACATCCGACCTCCTATTTATTTGTTAGCAAATTCTTTTCTCTGTCATGTTTTTAGCATTATTCATTATAAAAGAGAAGAAAAGAAAAAGAATTAAAAAAGGGAGAAATAGTTGAAATGAGGAAAAGCAGTCTATAACATACATAGTAGAAAATGTTAGTACAAATGTGATATCTTTATAGGTTCATAGGCTGGTACTAGGCTATTGGCCATGCGGTCTATACAAGCCTAGCCATAACAATTCTCTGGGTATTTCTTCCCACAATATTTACTTCTCTGGACCCCTGTCTAGCAGGGTGACTGATGTGATCCCCAGGGTGAATTTTCTATCTCCCGTCCAATCATCAAGGTTCCTTTTGAAGAGAGCCAAAGAGGCGCTCTGCTTAACATGTATGGGCAGTTTATTACAGAGTCTGATGAGTCCCTGGGTCAGGAACCTATCCTTCCAGCATGTTTTGTTCATTGTGATGACAAAGTTTAGATCCTTGGACTGTGTGGCTCTGAGGGATTGGGATTTCTTTAAGTGTAGCATGTCCAACAGCTCTGGGTTTGACATGGCCTTGTATGTTAAACAGAGATCGCCTCAGAGTAGACGATATGCGACAGAGTATAGATGGAGTTTTTTTAGATGGTCAGCATAGGGTGTCTGCTTTAGGCCTGTGATTCTTTTAGTGAGGTAATTCTGCGGCCTTTCCAGTTGTTGCAGATGTCTTGAGAGGTACATACCAAACAGGGCATTGTATTCTATAATGGGTCTAATGATGGATGAGTACAGTGGGACAATGACCTCCTTTTTTCTGGATGAAAAGCCCTTCGTGATGAGGTGTGCCACATAGAAGGATTTCCTGACTTGTGATGATGTGGTTATCAAAGGTGAGACCACTGTCCACCTGTGTCCCTAAGTCCCTTATCACACTTTCAGTGTTTAGTGTACTGTCACCTATGTGGTAATTCAACGGTACATGTTTTTTTTCCCAAAGGGGATAACTATACATTTCTTGACATTGAACTTGAGCCCATGGCTTTGGCACCAACCATCTGTTTCTGTAAGGCCTTTTGTAGAATATCCACATCATTTGGGGATTCAATAATGGCACCCAGTTTGCAGTCATCTGTGAACTTTGTTAGCCAGAGTCCCTTGGTGTTGGCCTTTTCTTCTGAGAAGTAGATGCCGAACAAGAGCGGTCCCAGGACTGAACACTGAGGTACTCCATTTGTCACTTGCCTGGAGCTGGATTTGGAGTCGGCTACTTTTACAGTATGGATTCTGTCAGTAAGCCAGTTGGCAACCCATTGAGTGATGTAGGGATTAATGCCCAGCTTAGTAAGTTTATTTATGACTCCAGAGTGTCGGATGGTGTCGATGCCCTTGGCCGGGTCCAGATAGGCCGTGTGGACTGCCGTACCCTCATCAACAGCTCTGGAGACTAATTCAAAGAAGTCAATCATGTTCAGGAGACAAGATCGGCCTTTCACGAACCCAAACTGGGTGGCATCCAGTGTTTGAAGTTTGCCAATGTCTTTGTTTATAAGTTCCATGATAATGCGTTCCATGGCCTTGCAGATCGGGCTCATCAGACTGACGCGGTGGTAGTACCCAGGATCCAAGGTAGATCCCCCCTTGTGGAGTGGGATAACTGTAGTTGTGCACCACTCAGTGGGCATGAAGCCTGAGGTGAGGCTATGATTAAACATGACACTTAGGTGAGGTGCCAGTTCATTTTATAGTTCATGTAGTACACAGCCCAGGATGTCATCTGGTCCCATAGATACTGTATTCTTAGCTTTGGAGAGTGCAGTTTTTGTCTGTGTGGCCATTATTACCAGAATCTGACAATGTTTCAGCATTGAGATGGGCCCTTTAGGGGGTGAGAGAGTGGTGAAGTTGGTACTGAATCGATCTGCCAGGATATTGGAAATATCCTTGGGATCAGTATATTTAATGCCATTCTGTTGTAGCTCAGAGCAGATCTGAACCTTGCCATTTAGATTCTTGACATAGCTATAGAATGTCTTGTGGTTGTCTTTGGAATCTTTGGCAATTTTATATTCGTAACTAGCTTTGGAGGATTTTATGAGGGATCTCAGCTTCTTACTGAGGCTATTAAGGGAGTTTTTTGCATCCTGACTAAAAAATTTATCAACTGATGCATTTGCAAGGTAAGTCGTGAAACTAGATTGTATTCTTCAATAATATTATGACATAGCTTTGTATTTCATCCCCTGTTAAGGTAAGCAAGTAAAAGGTGGGATATTTCTACAAACATTACCATAACATGTGACAGCAGAGACATATTTGACTTATATGTGCCCATTAGTAAGTACTAGGACTCAGGCATCAAAGTTTCACACAATCATACGTCTCAAAAGTACTGATGATCACTGCATGCCCTCAGTTTAGCACCATACATTTGTACTGGAAAATCATTGAAGAGAGAAGTTAGAAAGTAATGATATGCATTGCAGGTTCTGGCTTCACAACTCTCACAAGATCAAATGACAGGCAGGATGCAAAATAAAGATAGTAAGAGCAACATATCTTTATTTGTGCCATAACAGTAACTCACCTTTGCTGCCCCCCAAAAAACACAGTCTATGCTTGCTTGTGCCATCCAACCTGCCCTTCAGCTGTTTCCAAATGCATGTCATATTTTTGCCAGTTAATATCCTCACGCATTTTAAGTGTAATGCTATAGCATGGCTTACAGACTGCATGTCTCAGCGTACTGGTTATATAACTGATGAATGACCAGGAAAGACGCAAAGGCAAGACAGAGCTGTATATTTGCAAGCAATAATCATAATAGGTTGTGTGATCACTAAGTGCACTACGTCCAAATATAATAATAAATACATTCATAGATTTAAGCATAGCCAACTAACCCATATGAGAATAAACCTGGCATCCTGTAACTGTAAGACACATATCTTAAATATTATCCTAACCTCCCCCTGCTAGTTTATGGTAAGATATCAGTGTACATTCTGTTGCAGATGGTTGTGTGATGAATGACTTGTTCTTTGCTTCAAAGCTGCTTGTGTGGCAAAGAAGGATAAGGCAACCATCCTGTTTTCTGAAGGTACATTGGAGTGAGAGTTGAAATCCAGACCTGTGTGGACCTATTGCTTTTTATTTGTTGTATTTGGTATTACTTTATTGCTTTTTTCTATTGTAGATACTGTGATTTGTTTTCTTTACCTTGTGTTTTACTTGTATTCTGCTTTTAAATGCATATTACAACTTGAAAAGATACCACAGCTTTGTCTCTTGTCAGTCAGGCAGAAATAGTTTTCCCCACCCTCTCACCTGGTTACTGTTGTGTTCTTAAACACCAGTGTCTTTCTAGTTGCCTACCACTTATGTTAATTTGACCATATATCTCATTTCCTCTCTACTTTTACTGGATTGTGTGTGTAAGTGCAAAATTATCATTTTGTGAAATCACTCTCCTTCAACTATTTAAATTTATTGGCGATCCAAGTCTACTTTATTAACTCGAACATTCAAAAGTTTGAATGCATAAAGATTGAGACATATGAATCAAACATTTAAATGTTCGAAATTTAATAAAGAAAAAAATACACAGAAAAAAAGATGCAGGCAGGAGGCAAGCCCCATGCACCCCCCACATGGGGGCTGCGTCCCTCACACCCCCCACTACTTAAATATACCCAACTCTGAGATCACACTACATTGAAGTAAATGGAAATCTCCACCTACAGAGATTTCCATTTACAGTTTTCGACAGCTTGCACTTTCGATTCATATTGTTAGATCCATATGTATTTGCGGTTTTGCGCTTTCTCATAAATAAAGTAGACCCGGCCATCCTACTATATTCCATAGTACCAGAATACAAAAGTGACCACCCCCTTTCATTCTATCTTGCTGTTTTAAAAATAGTGACTCCCCACTAAAACTTAACTTTTTAGACAGGTAAAACTTAAGTTACCTACTTTCATATCTAACTCCTCTAGTGCACACTGCAGTGTTTAGGAAAAAAACATTTTTTTTCCTCTGTTACCTTTAAGCATCCCTGTGACCAGCACTTGCTCTAAAACCTGCTGGAAAGCACTAGGAAGCCTTAAACTGATACAAGCACTCAGCTCTCATTGTTAATAAGGAGATATTAATCATAATCACTAAGCAGCCTATAATTGCAATGTACCTTGCTAAGATAATGTAAAACAGCTCTTGTACTTTACAAAAAAAGGCACCAAACAAGGCATGTCCAAGGGTCAGCTTTCAGTGATTTCTGCTGTCCACCTGGTGAAGCTGGGCATATTGAGGCAATGCAGCAAGTGCCTCATGTAAACAGATAACCATCTCCTCCTACCACCCAACACTACAACCTGCGAGAGATGCACTTACATAGCCAAATTGGAAAAAAAGCACTCTCCACCCAAGACTGTGCTAGACAGTCAAGAGGAGAAAGTTAACAACTGCACTACACCTCAAGCAACACATAGCCCTTATAAACCCACACCACCAACACCCTCACATAGCAACACTAAACCCTCATATGCAGAGGCCCTTAACAGTAACCTGTCCAAACAACAAGGACCTCTGAAGCTGAAATGCAAACACCAGTCACAACCAAAGTGTCACATAGCTCACAACACCAGTGTGCCACCCAACAACAGCCCATAAGGCAAGACTACATACCCAACACTTTAATCATAGGTGAATCTATAGTCAGGCACACTGATGTCCCACTCACCAGGCTGAACAAGGGGAAAATTACAGTCAGCTGCCTGTCAGGGGCCAGGATCCGCCACATAACGCAAGCACTCAAGTCACTCCACAACAAGTACAAATATGACTCTGTCATTGTCCATGTTGGAGTGAATGACTTGAAACGTACCTCCCTGGACTACATGAAAAGAGACATGGAAGAGCTCTCAGATCATGTGGCCCAGGCAGGTATGACCCTAGCCCTGAGTAGCATCCTGCCTTCACCCAGAATGATAGCACAGTATAAGGACAAAATGATTGACTTCAATAATTGGCTAAGCTTCTGGTGTCATTCAAAGGGGATCCATTATCTGTCTGCCTGGGATGACATGATCGACAGACCATAATGCTTTGCCAGAGACGGTCTGCACCTTTTGCCCTTGGGATTCAGGTTACTGGCTAAGGCTCTTGCCACCACTATAGTGTCCTTTTTAGGCAAAGTTCAAAGGACAAAACCACCACCGTAACAGGTACAAGCATGCAAAATCTGAAGGTAATGCTACTCAATGCTAGAAATCTAAACTTCAAAATGCACTCTCTCGAGACACTCCTAAAAATGGAGAACATCAATATCTATGCAGTAACTGAGACCTGGTTCAAGGGTCCAGAGAGCACCCCTTCAATACCAGAATACAACTCTTACCACATTTTTCAGCCACCGAACCAGGACCAAAACAATAAAAGGTGGAGGAGTGTCCATATTCACCAAGGATATTCACAACATCAGGCTAGTTGCCCAACGCAATGCATCTGAAATTCTACAGGTGCAACTAACACTAGGTAAGACTACAATTCAAATTGTAGCTTGCTACAGATCCCCCACCATGCCCCAAGATTCTCACTACACCTTTCTAAACATACTGGAAAATATTAAGATACAACCAAAGACCCAAATACTGGGTGATTTCAACTAACCTGCCATTAACTGGGAAAACTACTCGGGTACCGACATTTTTGCCCAGTGGTTCTTGGAATTCATAAATTCCAATCGCCTGGATCAACTAATCCATAGTCCCACCAGGGGCTCCAATATTCTAGACCTGGTCATTACCAACATGGGAAATCGATGCTCCACACCTATGGTCTCCCCCTCGTTGGTCAGGTCTGACCATAAGTGAATAACCCTTGACATCCACATCCCTCCCCCACCTCTCAGTAAGGAAACCTCTGTAAAAAACTTCTCCAAAGCCAACTTCATGCTACTCAAGTCAGAAGTGACAAACTTCATGACACCCATGCAGACGGTAACTGAAAGTTCAATTGCTGAATCCTACACCAAGGCACTGTATGAGCACATCCACTCGTGCATGAATCATGCCATCCCAAATAGAACCAAGACACTCTCCTCCAAAAAAAGGAAGCCAATATGGCGGTCCCCTGCCATAACCAAACTTTACAACAAAAGGAAGAAATTGGTGTGTGAGTCCTTGATAGATCTGTTCTGATTTCTACCTGACTCACAAGAGACAGAGTTGTGGTCTCTTTTCAAGTTGTAATATGCATTTAAAAGCAGAATACAAGTAAAACACAAGGTAAAGAAAAACAAATCACGGTATCCAGAATAGAAAAAGGCAATAAAGTAATACCAAATACAGCAAATAAAAAGCAATAGGTCCACACAGGTCTGGATTTCAACTTTCACTCCAATGTACCTTCAGAAAACAGGATGGTTGCCTTATCCTTCTTTACCACACAAGCAGCTTTGAAGCAAAGAACAAGTCATTCACCACACCACCATCTGCAACAGAATGTACACTGCTATCTTACCATAAACCACCATGGGGAGGTTAGGATAATATTCAAGATATTTGCCTTACAGTTACAAGATGCCAGGTTTGATTCTCATATGGGTTAATTGGCTATGCTTAAATCTATGAATGTATTTATTATTATATTTGGATGTAGTGTACTTAGTGATCACACAACCTATTATGATTATTGCTTGCAAATATACAACTCTGTCTTGCCTTTGCATATTTCCTGGTCATTCATCAGTTATCTAACCAGTACGCTGAGACATGCAGTCTGTAAGCCATGCTATAGCATTACCCTTAAAATGTGTGAGGATATTAACTGGCAATAATATGACATGCATTTGAAAACAGATGAAGGGCAGGTTAGATGGCACAAGCAAGCATAGACTGTGTTGTTTGGGGCAGCAAAGGTGAGCTACTGTTATGGCACAAATAAAGATATGTTGCTCTTGCTTTCCTTATTTTGCATCCTGCCTGTCATTTGATCTTGTGAGGGTTGTGAAGCCAGAACCTGCAATGCATATCATTACTTTCTAACTTCTCTCTCCAATGATTTTCCAGTACAAATGTATGGTGCTAAGCTGAGGGCATGCAGTGATCATCAGTACTTTTGAAAGGTATGACTGTGTGAAACTCTGATGCCTTAGTTCTAGTACTTATTAATGGGCACATATTAGTCAAATACGTCTCTGGTATCACATGTTATGTTAATGTTTGTAGAAATCTCCCACCTTTTACTTGCTTACCTTAACAGGTAATGAAATACAAAGATATGCCATAATATTATTAAAGAATACAATCTGGGTTCAGGACTTACTTTGCAAATGCAACAGTTGACACATTTTTAGTTCAGGGCTGACTCTGTCTGATGCAAGCAGTACACAGCCAATACATGGGGAGATAAAGGTTATGCAAGTTGCCTGGCATCAATTTTACTATTATGTGAGTAGGAGAAAGGTATTATGCCGCTAGGTGGTCACTGAATGTGCTATGCATCGTCTCTTAGCCAAAGCAAGGGCATACTGAACATGCCTACATCTGCTCCAGCCACAGCAGCTGGTGGTTCCCTCTCCGCGTCCTCCTGTGACTGTGGCTGTGGTGGCCTAAGTGTTTGTGGGGGGATGTGTGGTTTTTCCTTATACTGATCCTGCTGCAGCTCTTTCCACAGGATCAGATTGTGGAGCATAGTGCATACTGTGAATTTTTGTGTACATGTGTGTGGATTATACTGCACCTGAACAGTGACTTTAGCAGCCCAAACATAGGTCTATGATGTTTCTGGTCTGTGCATATGCCTCATTATAGTATTCTTCCATGGGTGTGTGTGCACATCTGATGGATGTCATTAGCCACAGTTCCAGTGCATAACCAGCATCCCCCAGTAAATGGCCATGTGGGATGCTCCCCATAGCAAACTCCTGGTAAAGTTGTGATGGGTACCACATATGGGAGTCTTGATAACTGCCGGGTTTGCCAGGGAACACATTCAAGATAATTCCCTGGGCATTACACATGACTTGGCAGCTGGAGTGGTATCCTTTGTGGTTCATGTAGATTCTACCCTGCTCACCTGGTGGTGCCTTAATGTGAAATCTATGGCACCCAGTACTTCAGCGTAGTGCACTATCTGGTAGAACTGTTGCATATTGCTGGCCCTCTCCTCAGAACTATGGGTAAGACATGTGTGCTCACTGGCATGTATGAGCATAGCATCCAGGAACTGCTGAAGGATCCTGGAAGCAGATGTCTGTGGCACACCCATCATGTCCCCAGTTGGTCTTTGAAAGGTATCTGTAGCTAATATTATATGGACTACACACACCTTAATTTCTATTGGGATGGGCCTCCTCAGTTGTCTCTGGCTCTGCGTTAAGGGTGGCAAAGCTCACAATGTTCTTGTAATGCGTCCCTGTCCACTCTGTAGCACTCTATAATCTCCAGGTCATGTAGCATCTGAAAAGTTAGCCTGGGCCTGTACACACTTCTTCTTCTTGCCCTAGGTGCCTATTGTCTCCAGCAACAGCAGCACTGGCATCAGCCTGTAGTGCATGCATATGAAGCAAAGCCACAGCAGCCCCTAGCATTGCATCACTTTAAAATGTCCTTCTCTCTACTCCAGTGGTATTGAAGTATTCAGAAAAAAACAGAATGAAGGCTACATGGATGTTATATAGCTTGTTGAATTGCTCCACAGTGTTGGATTGGTTGATTAGCATGAAATTCAGCTGCTTACACTGTTACTTGCATCTGTGAAACACAGACAAAACAGATGCAATTCTTAATAATCTATACCATTATAGAAAGGCAAATGTGTGTCTAGCCAAACTAATGGCGAGGAGAGTTGTATATGTATGGAAGACTGCAAAACACTTTTACTTCAGGATATATCTGTACAGAGGATTACTGAACTTCACCAGATATGCCCACATTTTTAGCCTACATATTGCATATACTGGAATGCATTTAAGAATAGTGTGAAGCAAAGGTTTTACACTTTTATCTGTATGCATAAGTTGGAAGTATACTGATGGCATGGGCATGTTTGTCAAGCGATTTCAGAGGTACCCATGATTGATAATACATGAAAATGGAATGGTGTGTGATAAATATGTACAAATGGTTCAGGGACAGGTCCTTTGATAGCACTTTTAGCATCTCAAAGACATTTTTGTTAGCAAAATGGGCCATTTGCCTGTTCGTTTGTGTGTGGGGGAACCAAGGATGAGTTACTGTTATGGCACAAACAAGAATGGAGTGTTCCATGGATGGGAGCAAAGGTGACTTACTGTTGTGGCACAAACAAGAATGGGCTGTTATTTTTGGGGGGAGCAAAGGTGAGTTATTGTTATGACATACACAAGAATACGTTGCTCTTGTTATTCTCCTTGTTTTGCATCCTGGTTGTTGTTAGTATTTCACATCTCTAGCTTGTTTTATGTTTCTCCAGTGGGTAATACTGACTGGCTAACTTTTCTGTTTTATTTGGAAACAGTTATTTTATAGTTATGTGATATTTATGTGTATTATACTTCTGTTGTTTTTCAGGACACCTACAAGTATGCCAATCAGGCATGTCAATCCACAGAGACCCCCCCCTTCACTAATGTCGAAAATCAAGTCATAGTCTATGGGTTTCTGCAACATTGTGCTTTTCTCCTGGTAATGAGACAGGGAAATATGGCCCATAAGATGTGAATATGGCAGCATATTGTTCATCATATCAGTGTAGTGGGTGGCCATGGAAGAACATGTGAACGGGTATGCCACAGGGCCACAGACATGATAACATCTTCAAGGAGGCGAGCAGCTGAAGTGGTCTGTGACCAAATGGTTAACAAGGGAGAGCCTGCTAGGGAATCACTAATAACCCCCGATGAAGAGTTTCTGGCCAATCCTGGATGTGAGTGCAACACCTTCTGAGACAGCAAGCACTTCCCAGAAGGAGGTTCCAGGTAAGCTTTGACATCTCAGCAATTGAATATGGTTGTATAGTAAAACAATTGAAATGAATAAGTTAATTCTATATCACCATGTCTTGTTTTGGGGGCTGATTGAAGATATCTACAGTTATAGACTTAGTTTGGAGTTGTCAGCCGCATTGTTGCTCAAAGTACCATGAATGCACATATACAGGGGTAACTATATTGCCCCCTGTGTTACTGTTAATTGTGATGATGTTGACCTTACCTCTTGCTTAACTTCTTCTTGGACATTCTGGAGTCAGACCTCTCAACCATACCAAATTCCTCAGTATTTACTGGTTTTGAGGTACAAATAATGAGGTGTCAAGTGGCCCCCTTGATACCTGTTTTTTTTTTTAATTTTTTTTTTTTTTTTTTTAGATGTCACTAACATCATCACGTGCAGGGCACATGTGATGATGTCAGCTTCATGAGGGAGACTGCCAGCCTGTTGGAATAGGATTCTCCCTGCTCGGACTGTTTATTTTTTTTATTTTGTATTTTTTTGCAGGAGTTGGTTGAACTTAACTATCGAAGCCGTATGGAGACTAGTAGGACTGGGATTTGTACTGCACACAGCATAGCAAGCATGGTCTAGAACAGAGGATCAGGACAGGAGTATGTCTCAATTTTAATATGTTTTCAGAGATTATTATCACATGTAAATTTAAACTCAGAATACCATAAGTCTGCGACCGCATTTAATTGCAAACTATGGGGTCTTTTAATTTGTCTAGTTGCACATTTCCCATAGATATATATATATATATATATATATATATATATATATATATATATATATATATATATATCTTGTCTGGTTAAGCTTTGTAAGTTGTTTTTTGACAGTTGTTGAAAGGTTGTTGTATGTTAAATGTTGCTTTTCATTCTGGCATGATAGAATAATTGGCATTTGGTTCAGTGTTTTGGGGAGTTTGTTGAGGAAGTCTAGATTTTAAAAGGGTTACATGGCATGCCTTTCCATTAGTCACACATTTGGATAGTCAGAAATTAAGTTCAAGCGCATCAATGTGCAGAATTTAGACTTTAGTAACATGCATTGTACAGAGCTGAAATTTATATGATTGGTTTGGTATGTGTTATTGTTATTGTTTTTGAATTTACAAACAGTGAACACATGCATAATTCTGTAATGCTGAATTTCAGAAATGTGCCACTGATAGTCAATTAATTTCAGGCTAAACTGTAGTTGGGCTATCTGCCGTAATCTGATGCTAAAGAGGCAGAACAGAATGTTCTTGTAGTTGATGAGCAGAAACTTTGCCAGGCTGTAGATATAGTGAAACCTATCAAACATACGTTTCTCTCCAGCTGCATAATATCAGCAAGCAATGAGTTCTGGTGTTTGACATTTTAACATGGATTAAAATAGTATTTTCATGTGTGCTTTATATGTCTCTCTACTCAAACTTTTGCTGTTTCAGTATTATAATGTTTCTTTGCAGGCTTAAGTGACATTTTAGATAACCGGAGTTTCATTGCCTTACCCTCAAGCTTGTGCCATTGTCTGTAGCTACTGTCTTATTATCACTTCATAAGAAGTTAAGAGCAGAGGAAAATAAAACGGTCATTAAGAAAAAAAGGCAAACCTTACCTCACATAGGTTGTGTTAAGCAAAGGCTAATATTTTAGAACAAATTATAGGTTTGCCATTTTAGAGGTAATCTTTACAAACCCATTTATGTAAGAATGTGGCTAAAAATCGTTTCAGCAGGAAGGCAACAGGATGTTCTTGAATAGTGGGCTCAAGGTCAGAAAAAGTTTTAAATACATAATATATTATCATCTGTTATTGTCTGTAACTCCTATTCTGGTTGTTTCTAGTCTACATAAGAAAAATACAGTTGTGTACAATACAAAGTGATTTGTTGGTATGAATCATTTAGCATTATCATCTTGTACCATACAGCTAATGGTCCTGGTGACAAGGGCATGACATGGGGGGGGAGGGGGGGCTAATGTCCAATTCTTGTGTTTTGACCATGTTACAGTACTGCTGAAAGGGAATTACTTTATTGCAGCATTTTTTCCCCAGCTAAATGACAAAGCAATTCTATTCACCACAGTTGAATTCAGTCTCATAATATTAGTGTATAGTCAAACACTGGTATTTATTGTCTGCTTCATATCTTGTATTTATTGATCCGCAGTAACATTTTCCTAAGTGCAGAGTAGACTGTCAGCTTGTTCTTATTTTTCTGAACAAGCAGATCTCAGAAGTCCTGTACTTTAGCAGATGCATTTTTTTTCTGATGAAAGTAATTTGCTAGTTGACCGCATTCATATCAACTCTGTTATTTGCCCGGGCCCTGGACTGACAACATTGCAGGCATTAATAGGAATTAGGGCACATGTTTTCCAGTTACTGATCATACTGTAAACTGTCCAACTACATTTTTTAAGCTGGTAAAGCTAACCTTTAGTATAATTTCTTATGTTTATGTACATAATAACTGTATGACAATTTGTGAGAAGAAGCATCTAATGTGTAGAACACAATAGTGAAGGTGCAGGACAGCAGCCTACAGGCTATGCTTGAATTTGATGTGTAGTAGTAGTACTAGTAGTAAATTTTATATTTATAAAAAAAATGTATTTTAGTTTTATTCAAGTTCAGATGTTAATATAAATAAAACACTATTGTTTTGTTCATTTTGTGTTTCATGATCATATTTAGTCTTTTCTTCAGTTTGCTTTTAAAAGTTGGTATCCCACAATTCCGTTGGGGTGGGTGGGGTTACATAATTATATATGCAAATTGTATGCTAATCAGCGTGCAGATTTGTACCTATTTTTCATGGGCCTTGTCCAGATTTTTGATGCTTCCAGGTTGAGATGTATGTCTGGAGTAAAGTACAGTACATCTTCTGCAGATGGTAAGCCAAATATTTTTATGTCAGTAGTGCTGAGCAAGTTAAAGAAATATTGTAGCTTGTGATTTTGATCTCAGACCAGTTGTATGTATTACTGTAGTGTCTGTAATAGTGGCAGCACTGTTAGTTTGTTAGCATATATTGCACAATAGTAGTACAGGTATTAATGTATACTTGCGTTTCATGCTTTTTTTCACAGGTGATCATGAGAGTGGGAGTGTGGGCCTTGTGCCACCTGATGTCAATGGATCCGCAGACTCTGATGATGATGTTTGCCAAACTGAGGCACAGTCTGGGGGCGCACAGGTTGAATATGACACAAAGGTTGACATACAGCCATCCCTACATTTCCATCAGACACAGCCAGTCCACTGAGCCCACAGATATCAGACAGGTGGAGGGTGTGGACATTGATCAGGGAAGTGTGGCTACAGCAGCTACAGTTCCTGTTGAGTCTGTCTATAGCCAAAGTGTGGGCGAGGTGCCACACAGGAGGATTGAAAAGGGTACTTTGAGGTAGCCTGCTGTATCTCCTACTGCTGATGCAGGTGTCAACTCCAGTGCCACCCAGTATATGTTTAGGCCTGTTGTGGAGGCAGGTTGCCATATGCAAAACAAATATCAGAGCTGGGATCCTTATCTGTGATATTTGCTTTGCTCCTAAATGTTTTTATTACTTCTGCAGTATGAAAGAAATACATAGACCAATGTGGCATGCTATGAGAAGCATGAGAGCTGAAATGACCAGTGATTTGTCCCATTGGGCCATAAAGTTTAACAGCTCTGATATTTTCATGGAGTGGAGGAATACTTCAAAATACCACAACCTCAGACATAGAATTTGCACTTGTAGTCCTGTTATTCTGAAGATAACTAATACCTCATAGTGGCCATGCTCAATATTTTTAATCATGCCTCAGAAAGTACAGTACAGCTGCACTCTTAGCACTTTCAAGGAGGGTGATCTACAAATCTGTTTGCTGACATTACTAAAGTAAGGTAATATGCCGATTAGAATTTTTTTCAATATTACAACTTCTAGAATCACAAAATTTATACCAAAAGACTTAAGCGCTTTTACTCCCAGCAGTGCAAAGTTTATATGAAGCATCTCTTTCAAGCATTCTGGATACATTTGTGATATGCCAGTATACATCTTGGACAATTTTACTGAGTGGTGATTTTGTAGTTCTTCCTTTAACAAAGCTCATGTGGAGAAAGAGGCGAGTTAAGTTTTAAACTAAACTATTCCAAGATACAGAATGATATACTTTTCCAAGGATGGGGATGTCCTTTTGACTGGAACAGGTATGCTAATCAGAGAACTAGGCTAGAAAACTGGACCACTTGGGTGCAGCTACTTGGCATGGGTATATGGATGTACCCTATAAGGGTTTATTTGATAACAATGCACTTTTGTGCCATATATTACTTCATTAGCTGGTAAATCTTACGTGTCTTCCAACTATTTCTCTGCAGTCCAAAATATTGAATACCATTTGCATCAAATGTTTGTAAAGCATATAGGGGTTTTTATTACACACACACACACAATATATATATATATATATATATATATATATATATATATATGAAGCTTACTATGATATGATCAAGATGCACACATATGGCATGACTTGTTCATCAGGCTTGTGTCCAATTGCCAGCACTGGGATTTGCAAACGTACTATACAATCCTGGAATAAATAACAAAGGCCATCTATTATCTAACTCATTGCATGAAATAATCCAAAGTACAGGTACTCCCCATTACACTATCTCTAGCAACTATCCTGAAACTATCTAGTATTTCAGCTGTAATTTCTTTTAACTGTGATCAGTGAACTCACTCAAGTGGCTGGGAACTGTAAAGTGCTAGAAGAAAGAAACTTACAGCATTGAAAAAAAAAACAATTACACTAACTCTAGCAACCATCTCTGAAAATATCCAGTATTTCTGCTGCAATTTCTTTTAACCGGGTTCAATGAACTCACTCAAGCTACTGGAAACTATAAAGTGCTAGAAGAAAGAAACTTACATCATCAAAAAATCAGTGTAGGTCATGGTCAGGACTCTGGCTTATGATTAGGGTATTTGGAGAGCACACCACCAGGTATGATATTCAAGTAGCATCTGTTTTATCTATCACTCCCCAAATCTGATAAATAAACTCTGTGTATTTTTCTTTCCTTAGTTGTTGGGTGAAACAGTAAGCAAAATTGCCTATAACTGTATTTTTCTCCCCTTAGTTGTTCTTGGGCAAAATAGTAAGCTTAATTACTTAGAGCTGTAGTTTTTCTCCTTATAGTGATTGCTAGCAAATTGGTAAGAAAATTATCTATAAGTGTATTTTTCTCCCATTAGTTGTTGTTTGGCAAAATAGTAAACTAAATTACCTATATCTGTAGTGTTTCTCTTTATTGCTGCTTCTAGTAGAACAGTAAGTAAAATGTTATATAGCTGTATGCATTTGTTTATATCTACCACCCCCAAATCTGATAAACTCTATATATATTTTTCTCTCCTTAGTTGTTGCTGGGTGAAACAATAAGCAAAGTTACCTATAATTGTATATTTTCTCTCCTTAGTTATTCTTGGACAAAATAGTAAGCTTAATTACTTAGAGCTGTAGTTTTTCTCCTTAAAGCGGTTGCTAGAAAATCAATAAGCAAAATTATCTGTAGATGTATTTTTTTCTCCCCTTAGTTGTTGTTTGGCAAAATAGTAAACTTAATTACCTATAGTTGCAGTTTTTTCTCCTTATAGCTGCTTCTAGCAAAACAGTAAGCAAAATTGCCTTTAGCTGTATTTTCTCCTGTTACTTGTTTTGGGCAAAATAATAAGCTTAATTATGTAGAGTTGTAGTTTTACTCCTTATAGCTGTTGCTAGAGTATAATAGTAAGAATAAAATACCTTATGTCTGTTTTGTGATTACTGCAGTATGTTACAATTTTCACAGAGTGTTGTTTACAAATAAATGAAAACTACTTGCTGTAAAACTAAAAATTACCAAGGGACTACAGTTCCTTTAACTTCCTGCATACCTTCAACCCTGACCATTTTGTTGATTGTTTTTTCTCCTCCCAAGCACACTGATTGGCTCTACCCACTCTGTTCATCCTTGTTTCACTTGGGCTGTCTTTGTTCCCCTACCCTGCCCCCATTTCCCACCCACTCCACTATGCCAACATTTATTTCCAAATAACCACTCCCCATAAATAAAGCAATCCAATCACAACAAAGAAAAATTCATGTTTATAATATTCCAATTATCCAATTACATTGTATCGTACTAACTTCCATATATCACACTCCTCTTACTTAAATACCTGCTACTTACATCTTTTAATGTAATAAGTCATAACCAAACAAAATAATAGTTTTAAATTTTCCACATATCAAACCTCAGTTACAACTAACAATTATTCCTACTCACCCATAACATTACTACTTTAACTTAGATCAGAAACAAGAGTTATAAACAATATGATAATGTTATACAAATCAGTCCTGCTATTTCTTTCTGTTACAGCTCACATAACTTCTTAACATACAGAACTTAACACACAACCTACGTACACTACCCCCTTCCCAGACCTACTACAATTAAAGCATGAGAATTTAATAATAGCACCAACTATCTATAATTTCACAAACATAAACCATGTACAATTTACCTTACTCACACAACAATCTTATCTTAATGTTATACAGAAATATGATAAGTTTATATTAAAATATTTAAAATGTATAGTTCACATTGCATGATAGCTCATACTTAGTGGGGATATAGCAGTATCCAATCAAAAAATCAAAGAAATCCACAAATATTCGGGGCTGCCATCAAAACAATCCTTCAGTTAGGACAAACTAGTGCTCCCTCCCCAACACTTACGGATACTAAAGACAGCATAGCCTCACAATTTAACAGATACTTGACTGAATCCATACTAGCCCTCACAAACCATAATTGTCTTCCCCTACCAAGGCTCACATACTACCCATACTTGATCCCAATAACTTATTTTTCCAACCTGTCCCAATAAACACCAGAAATATCTTAAAAGGCTTAAACCTACTACACGTGCTGCTGATTGTCTACCTGTTGAATATCTAAAAAGCACTGCAGAAGCAATATCCTATCCAGATTACAGATTAATAAATCAATCCGTTTCAGAACACGTCCCTAAAATTTAGAAAGTATCATATATCATCCCCCCACATAATGGTGGAAACTCAACAGGATTATCAAATTACTGGCCAATAGCTATGCTATCACCATTATCTAAACTACTTCAGAGGTGTACCCATCCATAAATCCTAAATTATCAAATAACTAACAATCTTCTATCTAACACTTAGCACAGTTTCCACCTTAATCATAGCACCACCACTGCCCTTGTTAAGTTTACTAACATTATTAACCACCATCACAATGAAGACAGTTTAGTTTCCTCTGACCTGTCCAAAACATTTGATAGTGTCTCTTATTCTAAACTCTTAACTACACACTCAGAGCTTAAACCTAGCCATTCTGCACTTACTTGGTTCCAGCAATATCTGACTGGTCACCAGCAAGCTGTAAAATGGCAACAGAAATCTCTCTTCCATACTGCTCTGCAACCTTTGCAGTACCACAGGGATCTATTCTGGGTCCTCTCATTTTTATTATATTTACTAACAATCTTCATACTTTCACCCCACATGCCTCTGTAGTTCAATATGCGGATGATTTCATCCAGATTTGTGCCATCCTAACACTACAAAAAACACAAAAAAATCACTCAGCAGTCATTCAATGTGGTGGAATCTTGGCTAAACAATGCACAACTTATACTTAAAACTAACCCAACAAAACTCATGCTCTTCTGTCCAACTAGAGCTGCAGACCCCCACCCACCATTCAATATATCATCATCAAACCATACAATTATTTCTCCAGTATCTCAAACAAAATTACTTGGAGTGGCCATTGACCATAATATGAAATTTATCATGCACATACCACAGATAATAAAAAAGTTCACAAAAAACTATGAACCCTGTAATGCACATACCACAGATAATAAAAAAGTTCACAAAAAACTATGAACCCTGTACAGAAATCAGCACTTTCTAAACAGCTCTTCAAAGTCCACTATAGCAAGAACCATCTTATCTCTACACTACCGTACACCTCACAGATTCTCACAAATATTAAGAAATCTGACCTTGTGAAACTCAAAACTTGCTATAATAAAATTGTAAAGTTTCCTATAGAATCAGATTTCAGATCCCATCGTTTTTTTTGGCTTTAAAACAACTATCTTGACTTGAACTACCAAATCTACTTGGCTATAATCAACTTACCTTTGCCATCGGATACTAAATCAGCCAGAAAAAAAACACTAGTACTTCAAAATCTACTAATACACTTCTCCAATAACAGGTTATTATTTTCCACTAACAAATCATTCTTAAATATATCCAAATCTAACAGTGCAGCTGGAGTTTCACTTCACTCAAACTGCATAGCCAAAACTTGGAATTCCATGCCATTAAATATCGGAACAACTTACTAACACTTCCAACTTAAAAAAAAAAATTCTCAAATCACACCTATCTGAATCCTGGACCTGCTCTTGCACAAACCCTGGTTAAGAAATAGATGTTTTAAGGCAGCTAACAGAACAAAACCAGTTATGTTTGTATGTGAGTAGTATACCCTACTAAGCATACGTATACTTAACTTGATTGTTTTTTTTTACCTTCAGTCTCAGTACTGCTACTATTTTTATTCCTATCTAGACTGTATGATTGTATTAGTGAAATGTATAACATTTATTTTTCATTTTCTGCTTGTATCTGAGATTGAATCAAAATTTGTATCTGTATGTTGTATATGTATCATACTGTTATTTATAAATGTGGAGTTTTCTCCCCGGGCCCCCACCCAAAAAGGACATTTTGTCCAGTTGGATTTTCCCTGTAACAAATATAAAATAAATAAATACATAAAATATGATTAACATTTTTATATTAGAAGATTTGGAGAAGGCAGGAATAAGGCAAGAGGAAATGAGGATGTCTGGAAAAGAGATGAATTGATTGCATGAGAGAAGCTCTGCATCAGTGAGGCATGGCTGTCAAAGAAGGTAGAGAGTGGCATTGAATCAAGACAGTGGTGATAGATGATGTGACACTCCGACCCCACGGAAAAAATATGAAAAATGGGTTGAATATGATTTCCATGTTAATTGGTGTAGGTTAATACATTACAGCAAAGTAATTACTCACATTTCTTACTCTCAGCACCAGATACAGGTTTATAGTAATGAGTAGGCATTTAGACACATGAACTAAAGTCAGTGACACAGTGTAAGAGTTCTTTCTGGGGGATTGTAATGTAAGACTCTGATGTAGTAAAGTAGTATGTCACTGACCATCAATACAGAAATCTTTCATGTTAGCTAAGCACATGGAAATTATATTGAGCAGGTAAATTTTGCTGTATGCATACTTGTTTTAGGAAGACACAGAACAGAAGTTATCATGAGTTAACCTGAGAGTGCAAAATAAGATACCTTAACAAGATCATGCTTATTATTTGAGGCATATTCCTCTTGGCAAAAAAAGTTAAGTAGAGTGAGAAGTATCCAGCCATTTAGTTTGCAGCAGTGTTTTCTGTGGAATGCAAAAAACATGCATAACTTATTTAATTTTTGTGCCGAAAAAATATATAGCTTATTTAATTTTTTGTTTTGTTTTATGTTGTGCAGAGAACCCCTACCATTCCCCAACATGTGTAGTAGCACATTCAACCTGATTGCTGTTAACAACATTTGTGTCATGAGATTATATATTTCACAGTGTCCTAGGCTTTAAAGTCTATTTCTCTATGGGGGGAGAAGGTACAGATTGACCTCTGTCCTAGAGACTTTATACTCAATTGAGAGAACTGGTTTCACAAAGGTGACTATATACAACTGTGTCCCAGTAGTAAAAATGACATAATCAGTGTGACCACACACCTTTCCACCTAACTTGTACACACAAACATTTTCTTAATAAAAAAATACATAATTCCATTTTATGTGTGTGTGTGTGTGTGTGGTGGTGGGGGGGGGGGTAATTTAGAAATTCTGAGGACCTTAACTGCATTCCTTAGAAAATTGGAAAGGAGGAACTATATGTGCTGAAGTCATGTTTACAAGGTCCAGGGCTGAAACAATGTATACTTTTCATCGTACTGAAAGGTACAGCATTTTTATTGTCAGAATACGTAAGTAGCAGGAATGTAGGAACATTGTTTTCCATGTCAGTGGGTGCAGGATGGTGAAGCCCACCTGTAAAATACACTTCACAGGTATTACTATGAATTTTGGAATTCAAAGATGATTATTAGACTCTCAGTTTAGTTTCCAAAGTATTAGAAATGACAGATTCAGGTCAAACTACTAATTTGGAGAAAGGTAGTGTTAAATGAATGGCCATCTCTTGTTGAGTTTATGGTTGAGTCTAGAACAGAAGCAATGGTTAAAAAGGCATAATAATTAAAACATATACAATAATACATGGTAACTATAAGAATCAATGAGAAGATACTAGAAACGATTGGAAAATGAGAATGGAAAGGCAATATTGACAGAAATAATGGAAGGATATTTATAAGGCTCTCAAACAACATATGTATTTTTATATCCCAAGCAATCTTCAGAAAAAAATCCCATTAGGTAGATTGCAAGTAGATGTGTGATGGGTCATAGAGGGTTATTTAGGAACATGTTTTTTTTTTTTTTTTTTTTTTTTTTGGAGATGAGGAATGAAATGAGTTACTAGAGTTAAAAATTCCCTGCAAGGTACATTGTCAGAAATGCTGATGGAGAAGATTATTGCAACTAAGGAATTTTCAGGGAAAGCAGGACTTGAGCAATCTATGTAATGTTTAATTGAATAATAATTGTTAAAATGTAAGCCATATATGTGTAATACATGAAAAGGGAAAAAAAATGCAATGGTTTGTTTGCTTTTTATAATTATGTGTACTCCTGTCACTGTGTAAACTGTGACGTTAATAAAGCTGCTTATAAAATAGTTATAATTGACTAGTGGAAGGAAAGCCACTAATTTCAGCAACTAACAATCAAACATAGACAAATAAACAGCTTTATCACAAGTGTCCATTTGTTTTGAAGAAGTTCATTAATAATAAATGAAGGAAAGTGCTTAACCTAGACTACAGTGTCTGACGTTTTGAGTGTGTCCTGATTCACATTTTCTAGTTTTCAAGTGTTTTTGTTTCGTGCATTGGTGGTTTGTGTCGATTATATAGACAAATAAAGCTTACAACAATGCTATCAACATCATTGTGCATTTGTCTTACATTTATTTTAGTTTTAATGTAGCACTGGTTCACATTTCAAAATGACACTTTTTGGCTTAAATCTTTTAACCTTCCTTTCCACGAATATTCTGAAGTTTATTCTAATTCAAAACTTTCTCCCTCAATGTTCAATGTATTTTAGTCTTATTTCTTAAATTAGATTTTACATTGCTTTTCATTAAGTGTTTCCTACATTTTACATTTTATGGAAATGCAAAGTATGATTTCATAAACTTTTTCTTGACTTTCCATTCAACAGTGTTCTCATGTTCTGTTTTCTGAAAGTTTTGCTCATATTCTTTTAAAATGTATGCACACAGATTGTTGCAGTGTTCTTCATATTTTCTAACTGTACCAATTTATAGACACTAATTTTTCAATGAACTCTTCTTTCCCTGTATTTTCACATATTTTTTATTAGATTTAACATCACCTTCAACAATTATATGATAAATCTCACACAAACTGTTTCCACACTACAAGCAAAAAGTACAATTGTATTTCATTATCATTTTGTCTGGTTATGTTTTCACGGTCAGGAACTATTGAAATGCTGAATCCTTAGACTTGAACATGCAATTGTTGCAGAATACATAAATAGTATAGCTGAGGTTATGGTATTTTATAGTACTGCTCTGACCCCAAAATCCAGCAGTCCCAAAGGTTAGTAAAAATAGAAGGAACTTGAAGGGGTCATATCCCCATTTTAGGGATGTAGAGGGTAAATATAACAGTGAGGTTTAGAATTCAAGGACATTTGTTTGAACTGCATTATATTCTTAGACGTGTCTGGAATCTTGGTCTTAAATGCAATATTGGTCTCCAAAGGTTACCAACTTACACATGTTTAATTCTTGTACAAAAAGAACGCAAATGTCCCACTCCTCCACATGCAAATTAGGCTTTACCCTGCTTCAGGTAATATTATGGACATCCTTCCTAAACAATTCCAATATATCTAGCTAGTTTTGATTTATTTTTTCACGTGTATGATAGTTTCACAATAAAATGTTTATTTAGTTCCTTAGGATTAGTATGGGAGTTTATAACTTAGTAGTAGATAGCATGAGGCATAAACCTATGAGGTTCTAAGATTCTCTCTATAACTCTACAACTCTGTTAGCAACATAGGCAAAGCTTTCCATATTGATAAGTTTGAGGATCATGGAACTTTAAAGAAGGCCGATTCCTTGTGGGATGGATGCCCATTTTACTTTAGACAGTGTGGTACACTGATGCTTTCTTCTTGGGGAGCAAAAGTGCTGCTGGTGGTAGCATGAATAGTAGAGAAGAATGAAAGGCATTAAAGATGACAGAATGGCAAAGGATAATTTTTCAGTTTTATCACCTAACATTAGCAGTATCAAGACTGAAGTACAGAGACTCATGCTTTTGTAGTGGTATAACTCTCTCACTAAGAAACAGTTAACTTACTAGACACTAGATTTATTAAGGAAACAGATATGTATGGGTAGACCAATGCTTTTTTAACACCTTTATTGAATCATCACTTGTGACACAGGCACATTTACATTTATATAAAAGTAATCAAATTGTATTAACAAGTTAAAATTAACAAACATGCTTTACATATATTGCTATATAGCATATAACCTAAGCAGCATTACACACATTATGTCTATTGATGAAAAGCAAGGTTTTCTCATGGTATTGGTAAATAGTTATCTCATGGCTCGCATAAAATGGATGTATGTGTTAGCCAATTTATTTATATATTTATTTAAGTTTGATGACCGGGGAAGTCCACTGGGCCCAGGGAGAAAAGCTCCACAATAATTGCAAGTTACATTTCACATGTTACAAAAGGACATAGTTCATACAACTAATTAAATATTTACAGATAAGCTCCATGATATTTGCAATTGGCTTGTCACAGTGATACAAAAATGAAAAGACAATTCAATACAGAAATTTCAACATTTACATGAAGTGAATATTTTTGTTATAAACTCAATTATAGGTTTAACATTTCAAAATATATATATTTTATTACAATTACATTTCTGTGGGAAAATGTGATAAATATGATATGCATAGCTGGTGTCCCATTACTTGTGTAATATTGATTACAAGATTACATTACGAATCATAGAATTACAACTTGCTGTGAATATTACATCAAGTTTTACTTGAATTAATGCATTGCATTAAAAACTCTTCTTATACTGGATGGCACAGTTGGGCAACAGTAGCATTGTAGCCTAACAGCAAGAGATTCTCGGCTGGAGTGCCTTCTGTGCAGAGCCTGCATGTCCTCCCTGGATTTGTGTGGGTTTCCTCTGGGTGCTCCAGTTTCCTCCCACATTTCAAAGACATGCATCTGGAGTGTTTCTCCTCAGGCCTCTGCTGAAAATTGTCTTAGTTCCAAGTTGGACTTTCCCAGTAAACAAATGCTAAATAAAAATACATTATTTTTTTACTGTATTCTCTATGAAAATAAAAATGCAAAGATAGTCACATGTGACAATCATTTCTAATATTCATCATTCTCAAGTGTGGGATATTGCGCTTACATATCAGATTAGTTCAAACAACTGTACATTACTGGAAACTGTGTTGATATTTGGGTGCACTGTTTGTTAATGGATATTTAATGTTTGGGTGCAGATGCTAGTTAATAGATACCTTGGTATACTTATTAAAATGAAGGCTGTTTACTAATGCTAACCAAACACCAATGACCAGCAATTGCAATACAAAGATACTGAAATCTGGAATGAAAGTCAAATATTATATTTATTCAATATACATATTATAAATATCTCCAAACCGGTTTCGGCTATCCAGCCTTCATCAGTGAATAAAATTTCTCCTCCAATGAGAGTAATGATTATTTATACACATCCCCAACCAATAGAAAACATGGTATAGCCCAACATAGTTAAAGTACATTGTTGTGTTCCAAACATAAAAGTTTTGCTTGACTATATTACTGAATATATAGACATAAATAAAACAAAAATTCCCAGATGAATATGAGACAATATATAGTAATATGAACTAATGAAACAATAAGGAATTGTATAAAAAATACAAATATGCAATTTTATATAAACAATAATATAAAATAAATCATAACTGTCAAGTGTAACTCCACCTGGGGAGCATGTCCCATAAGCCTCATACAATACATAGAATATCATAACCCACAAAGTGTAGATATTGTAATATATAAGAAAACATGTATATATTATAAACAAAGTGCAAGACATTTGTTAATGTATATATATATATGTATATGTATATATATATATATATATATATATATATATATATATATATATATATATATATAGGGCATACCATATATGAACATGAAATCTGAGAGGACATATGTCCTATCTGATTCTCCAGTTTTACATATAGTGTAAAGTTCCTGCATACCCAATGGAATATCCTGGTATATTCAATAATTAATCAGATAACATGTTCCACAAAATATAGATGTACACATACTTTTATGCTGATTATGAGCATATCTAGGTCTCAGAAGAGGATGAATCCACAGTTACTAATAGCTAGTGGATTCACCAGATATACATGTCATCTAAAGACCTTTTACAAATGATCATTAAGACCTGGGGGGAATAGTGCCCCAAGGTTAGTGATCCAATATTTCTCCTTATGATTTAAAATAGTGTGCCAACCCTGTTGGTTGCTTCTGTCCCATGTGATTCTATCTATGATCATAAACATAAACTTAGCATTAGTATGTTTCATGGTATGTCTATATAAAGCATTGGTTTCTTTTTTATTATGGATGTCACTTTTGTGTTCAGTCATTCTTATTCTAAGTGAGTGAGAGGTCTGGCCCACATAAAAAGCTGAGCATTGGCAGGTGGCTAAGTAAACAATCCAAATACTACTACAGTTACCAAACGCCCTTAAATTATACACTCTTTTGGTGTTGGCACTGGTAAATTCTTTAAGTTTACTTACATGAGAGCATGAACCACAATGTCTACACGGGAAGGTGCCCAAAAGTTTGTCTCCAGTCATCGTCATTTGCTGATATATTGCGCCCCCCACTCTCTATATGCTTGTAATGAGGAAAGAGACCACCCAATGTTTTTCCACGCCTAAATGAAAACATGCATTTAAGGCCTAAAAGTTTCCTAAGATCCTCATTTGCCAAAAGTATATTACAATGGGTGTCCAATATATTCCTTATAACATTGTGATTCCGTCCATATGTAGTCACAAACCTAAGAGTAGATTCTTCCAATGTAGTTGCTCATTTCTTGTATTGTAATAGTGTGTTTCTGTCTTGAGTAGTGGACCATTCACTTGCTCCAAGTACAGCTGATTCTCTATATCCCCTGTCCATAAATCTGTGGTAAAGATCTAATCTGACTTGTTCAAAATCTTGTTCTGATGAACTAATACGTTTTATACGCATGAATTGGGATTTTGGTATATTCCAGATGGTGTGGCGTGGATGCATACTCAACGCATGGAGCAGAATGTTGTACTGTGGATATTTACGATAGGTCTTAGTGTTCAGAGTATGATCTTCATTCCTATATACTGTGACATCCAAAAGATCAGTAGTATCATGATTTGATGTTACAGTAAACTCAATGCCCCATATGTTTCCATTGAGATATTCCACAAATTCCTGTAGGTATGCCTGGTCTGCCCGCCACACTATCCAGCAATCATCCAAATACCTACGCCAGATGTCAATCTCCACCATATACAGGTTATGGAGGGGATCATAGATCATGCATTCTTCATAAAAGGCCATGAATAGGTCTGCATATATGGGAGCAAAGGATGCTCCCATAGCAGTACCCTGTAGTTGCCAATAGCACTCTCCCTGGAAATAGAAAACATTTTTGTTAAGTACGTGTTCTGCCATGCATACCAATAATGTATTAAATCCAGGTGAATATAAGGCTGAATGTTCAATCCAATACTGTAAAGCCTGTAGTCCAGCCCAGTGAGGTATGCTTGTGTATAAGGATTTCACATCCAGTGTACACATTAGCCAGCCTGGCTCCAATTGTGTGTCCTATATGATTTGAAGAAAATGGGTTGTGTCCCATAATCTAGCTCTGACAGAAGTAAGTAAGGGTTTCAAATATTGTGTAAGAAAAGCTGATAGAGGTTCAGTTAAGGAACCAATACCTGACACAATGGGTCTTCCCGGGGGGTTAGAAAGGGATTTATGAATCTTAGGAAGTAAATAAAGTATTTGTTTTTGTGGGTCCGTAACAGTTAGATGTTTCACAGTACTCTTAGTAATAATACCTTCCTCCTCTGCTTGGTTTAAAAAAGTGTTGATTTCCTTCTTAAATACAGATGTGGGATCAATAGGCATGTACATGTAGCATCGAGTATTGGCAAGTTGTCCCCTGCCTTCATTAAATTATATCCCATATTCATAACCACTACTACACCTCCTTTGTCAGCTGGTAGAATAACAATGTTATGATTATTCCTTAATTCATCCATAGCAACCTTTTCAGATGGGGATATGTTTTGGCCCATAATACATGACTCCCTATGTGGGAAATGTAGATCCCTGAGTACCGATTGAAGGAATATGGAGACGTGTTTATTCATAGGTGGTTGGAATTCAGATTTATGAAATCTGAATTCCTCAGATCTTTGAGAGGTTTTGTCTGTAAAAAATAGTTTTAGATTAAGGTTACGACAAAAGGATAACACATCATTGACTATATTGTATTCATCAGAGAAAAAAACAGGTATAAAACCAAGACCTTTATTAAGTATTTTTTCTTGTTCATTTGTTAGTGTTACATCTGATAAATTCAACACATTTCGGTAAATGTTATCAGTTATTTCAGAAGTGTTTGTATCAACCCTTCCACAGAATTTGTTCTTATGCCCATGCTTGTGTTTGCGGCCTCTCCACCACCTCTTTCCATGTCTAAAGGGTGTGATGCATTAGATTTCTTACGACTAGGTGATTCCCGATAACTACTACTATCGTTGTCCGTATAGGAGGATTCTTCTCCTGATGTACTGATGAAAGACCTATCATTGGAAAGAAAAATTCGAAAATTCAATATAGACATTTCTGATTATCAAAGGGGGCGTCCATTTGAGTCCTTTAGATCAGTTAGATTTATGGACACCGGTCGGGGGACAGCAAACAATAGGCCCAGAAAGAGACCTAGATCAATTTTTAAGACCAATGATAGGTCATTCTTGGCAACATCCATTTCAAGGATGTTCTGCAATATTGTGAGTCTGTGGGTGATTATGTGATTCAGTAATTTATTCTTGCAAAAAATTATAAATGTGTCTTTGTGACTGAAATTACTCTTTTCTGTATTTGTTTACCCTTTTTACCCCACTGAATGTCTGAACTGGTTCAGAAACAAGACATTACTCCTCAAAGATATACATTGCTTGAAAAGGTTTTCGTATCGCTGAGGTTGGGTGATTAGTAGCATTGTTTATGACATGATGTCATTTGTCGATTTCTTTGTAATATGTCTTCAGGATGTCTGCATATTTCCTTTGCTTAAGATTCTTTTCTCATGGCTGTAATAGAATATATAATCAGTTCAGGGAGTTTTGGGTCAGGCATAAATATGCTGTGGAAATGATTTCTGAAAATTATTTCTTCAATGCTAGTGATGCGGGCTTCAACAAAAAAGCACATTATAACACAATGATCCCTATAACTGAATATGATATTTAAAGGCACCATTAGTGGAACTACTCCTGGTTACATACATGAAGCTAGTAATTACGCAGAGTTCAGATCCAGAAATGAAAAAAAAAATGTCAGGGAAAGTACAGCATTTGTAAGGAATCAGTTTTCTAAACAAGACACTAGTTTATTGAACTTTACTCAATCAGTTCAATTTTTGCAATATGAGCAGGTAGATATTGTGGTGGTAAAAAAGTGCTCAGTTGCACATAAGCATCCAGTACTGAAAGTACACCATCCTTTAAGTATTTTATGCCACTGCCAGTAGGAAACTTATTGCTAGGAAGATAGGAAACATTGTATTCAAACCACTATTGGACATGCTGGCATAAAACTGATCATGTTGATGTCTCAGAACCTTGATAAACTGGGTTCGGTAACAAAATACCACCACAGATATTCACAATCAATCTGGTAAAATATCTTTAACAGGTCCAGAAAAGTCATGTACAGGTGCTGATATCATTTTAATGTAGTTTCATTTCTGGGATCTGCTCAGCAGTGCAGATCATATCCTTTTTCCTATGTGATGGAATGAGTCCACACTGTTATTCTTGCTGGTTGTTTTTTTCCAGCAGTGGAAATGAAGTAAATTAAAATAATTTGGATGAACATTACCCCTGTCATAGAGGGCAATGCTATGCCATAATACATTTTACACAATGTATGATCTTCCTTCATGAAAAAGTTGTACAAATATACTCTGCCTGGACTGTATTTTCTAGTAGGTCATGCATCAAGGTATAGGGCTTTCTGGTGGCCAAAGAACATGATATGTGTCTGGGCAGAGTCATGCTTATGGCCCTAATGAAATGCCATAACTGATCTAATGAACTACATTTATTCCTGCTGCATAAGGAATGGGACATATTATGAAATATTATACACAATACACACGCACACACACACACACACACACACACACATACTCTCATGTGTGTGTACACACACACACACACACACACACACACATTCATATATTCTTTCCTGCTATGCAGCAATAAATGCAAGTTGGTTGCTGTTCTCCAGGTAGTGGCATTCAAGATTTATTCCACATTTGGTTCATACTGGCTAACTGCCATTATCTCTTTAATTAATTGTGCTGTATTACATTAAATACTAATGAAAAATAGCTTTATATTTCAGCTTGCAGTAATCGTTGAAAAGATAGAATATGTGTTACGATGATTTTAGGGCCTTCTTCTACTTCTATACAAATCGCAATTCATTTCATAAAAAATTATGTGTCCACACTCACTAAATATCACTAGAAATTAAAACATTTTCTGCTTACTGAGTGACATTCAGAGCATTTAAAAATATAACACTCAATAGTTCTTTTAAAATATCTTATGACATTCTGTTTATTAGTAAGTATCTGATATAGCGAATAAATCTGTTTACTCTTGCTTGTAACTATTGCTGTAGTATAGCATTTCTTATTCTGTGTTACAGACATCTTGTTTGTTATAATGAAGATCTGGGCATGATCTATAGGTATCATTCTTATGTCATGCTAACATGTATGCAATGAATTTTCCAGTAATCTGCTCTAAGAATATTTTATTGATTTATTATTTGTTCATATCTATTTATTAAAATGTTTACTTTTTAATAAGAAAAATATAATGAGAATGTAACTTAATAGGAGTATGCAGAACAGTAATAGTAAAACACAGGGTTTTACTTGCACTAAACTGAACCTATTAACCTGAATTGTATATTTTCCTGTTAACTTGCTGACATGCTAATCTTTGTTAATAAATGGCAATTCAAAATGTCTCTACATGTTCACTGTCTTTCTCAGTCTATATTCTACAATTTGTATGACCAATAAAAAACGAAAGTCTGGGGAGGAAAATATGGTTTGTCCACAGTCTCTCTCTCAACTCAGACAAACACACACACACACACACATAAAGACACGTGTTTTCTAGAATCAAATACATTATCACATAAATGAAAAGCACTTATAACTTTTTTAGGACAATCAGGATTGTACCATAGATGAAATATTAAAATAAGTACTGAGAAATAGGAAAGTATAACTTTACTTAGTTAATTTTGATGTGTTGTTCTACAGTTTCAGTCTCTGTTAATAAGGATAAAGTATCATTTTCTATTGCTTATCTTGGCACAGGCAGATGGTGTGGGTAGGCTCACCTAAAGTCATTAATGGATAAATAAGGCTGACAATTAATGATTACTGTTTTAGTCTGTAACATTGACATAACTTCTAAACAGCTCAACAGTTTGCGAACAAGACATATTTGATTGTATTGAAGTAAAATCTCTCTTCAGCTTGCAGTCATGGATATCTGATGTAATAATTAGTCTTCTTATGTTCCTGCTATTAAAGGACACTGATTTGATTTCTTAGATGTAGAGAGCAGCCACTATTGTATATTTCTTAATATGATGTGTCTTTTTCAATGGCAATAAGAAATTGGTAACACAAAGGATTTATTTGCATATCATGGGACAATTTTAATACATGAAAAGAATTCTCATTCTTCTCTGTCCTGCTCATGATTCTTCATTGCAATGTACTACTAAAATATGTTGGTTTATTATTTGGATAATACATTAAATGCATGTCTCATCTGTCAGAATTGATTTTAACTTAGGGGGATGCATAATATCTCACAGGGATGCTTTATTAAAATCTTTAAATTAAAATCAACATTACAAAAACAAACTCAAAAAAGGAGAAAAAAAAAGAAAATCTACATATACTGTAAACATTATATACACACAACAACCCCTCACCATAACCACTCATGTTTCAACAACAAGCACATGATCTGTCCCAGACTAGAAGATAAATCCTATCTTGTATTATACAAAATTGCTTTCCACAAACACCAAAAAATAAGAAAAAAAAAAGAAAGAAAAATATTCTATTAAGAGTGTTCACCTTTATATTCAGTCTTTATGTTTTCTTTGTTTATAGTTGTTTGAAAACTAGGTAAGTGAACTGGTCTACAGACCCATTTCAGCCATGACACAGGCTTAGTATGAGCAGAATCAAAGTAATATTTAGTTCAAAGAAGTCTAATAAAATAAACAGCCATACATCAGAGTTCACAAAAAGTCCGCAAATAAATTAAAGTAAGTATATAACATAATTCAACAAAATTGTTATGAAGCATACATACAGAGGATCATTGTAAATGAAATGTTGTCAGACTGCATACACTTTCTTTATCTGAATTCTATAAATCACCATAGACAACTAATGAAACACATTGTATACAGTAACATATGATTGTTACATTTGCGTTTGTCTTCAAAGCAAGTGCAAATAGTATCCTTCTGAAGGTGGTCTTCAAAGCAAGTGCAAATTGTATCCTTCTGAAGGTGATCTTTCAATTTTGTCTGATATACCCTCATAAAATGATTTCCATAATTAAGTAGTCAAACTGCATTTTTACCAAAGAAACATAGCTTGTCCCCAAAAGTGTATGTCCCATTTACATTGCTACAAAACACATTCATACAGTGTAACTGTATTACAAACAGAAAATGATCTTTCTTAATGCTGTGAATGCAATGCTGAACCTTTTATTTACAATGTATTCAAAAATAACTATCAAAGAAAATATTTATACTCCCAAAAAACACCATATTCAATCTGTATGGAATGAATGACTGCTTTAATATAATCAGATATTATTTCAAAAGGTCAAAACAATAAAAATGAAGACATAAAAGACTTAGCATCATTGATTTAGTTTTTCAGGCATGTCACGCACTGTAGTTTTCCAAACCAACATTTTCTGTAATCTGAAAATCTCCAGTAGAAAAGCATTTATTTTTGCTTCCTATATCCCAACACTTGCAAATTTAACCAATGAGAAATGCTCCCAAATGTCACTATCTATGAAGTATCTTACTTACCAGATAATATATAACATCCTCCAAAGTTATGTCAGTTACCCAGTATAGCTGAACGTAATAGAAAACCTTTTTATACACCAAAAGAAAAAAATATTTAACTGTAGTTAGGAAACCTTTTCAGTGACAGAAACAATGTTTCTCACTGTTAAAAAAAAGTAATATTACTACCAAAAGTAATACCAAAAATATTAATCATAATAGCAGAAAAGTGATACCACCTATCTGATGTATCTCAGCAAACTCTTGCAAATTCTTATGCATTCAGTACAAAGACATCTACAACTAACCATTGCTTCACTACCTGCAAAACATCTGTCACCTGATTTCTTTCCGTCACCAAAAGAATTAGACCATTTTCATAAGACAACACAGCCAGAAAATGTACAGTGTCTTTACTAATGATACATGGCTCAAAAACGAGTGTGGACCATAATATGTAAGGCAGCATTCATAATCAAAGCAAAAAGAGAACCCCATTAACTGGCAGCATTAGTAAACAGTAACAGAAACTCTATGCTTTGCAAGTATAGTATGCTCGGCCAAACCATTGACAACCAAACACCAACGGCCAGCAATTGCAATACAAAGATACTGAAATCTGGAATGAAAGTCAAATATTATATTTACTCAATATACATATTACAAATATCTCCAAACCGGTTTCGGCTATCCAGCCTTCATCAGTGAATAAAATTTCCCCTCCAATGAGAGTATTTATACATATCCCCAACCAATAGAAAACATGGTATAGCCCAACATAATAGTTAAAGTACATTGTTGTGTTCCAAACATAAAAATTTTGCTTGACTATATTACTGAATATATAGACATAAATAAAACAAAAATTCCCAGATGAATATGAGACAATATATAGCAATATGAACTAAGGAAACAATAAGGAATTGTATAAAAAATAAAAATATGCAATTTTATATAAACAATAATCTAAAATAAATCATAACTGTCAAGTGTAACTCCACCTGGGGAGCATGTCCCATAAGCCTCATACAATACATAGAATATCATAACCCACAAAGTGTAAGACATTTGTTAATGTATATATATATATATATATATATATATATATATATATATATATATATATATAGGACATACCATATATGAACATGAAATCTGAAAGGACATCTGTCCTATCCGATTCTCCAGTTTTACATATAGTGTAAAGTTCCTGCATACCCAATGGAATATCCTGGTATATTCAATAATTAATCAGATAACATGTTCCACAAAATATAGATGTGCACATACGTTTATGCTGATTATGAGCATATCTAGGCCTCAGAAGAGGATGAACCCACAGTTACTAATAGCTAGTGGATTCACCAGATATACATGTCATCTAAAGACCTTTTACAAATGATCATTAAGACCTGGGGGGAATAGTGCCCCAAGGTTAGTGATCCAATATTTCTCCTTATGATTTAAAATGCCAGTGCCAGTGAAGGTATAACTTTTCTAGTCTTCTGTGTAAACTTTTAGTAGGGTTCAGTCATCACAATTAATAAGTTTTATTTATTTTTATGTCAATAAAATGAAGTAATCAACATCCTTACAATGCCAATGAAGGACTATAGTGACAGTAACAGAATCCTGTGCTTCTGTCGCTGTAGGCATTGCAAGCAAATTAGTATGTATTTATGGTTGCATAATTTCATAAACAAAGCTAAGAATGATATTATGTAATGTATGATAACGTAACATTGTAGTACTACTGCAAGTATTATACATTGCATATGAGTATAAAATATTAGATTTTGGAAAATATTCTGAAAGATATGCAATGCTGTGATGCAGCACTGAATATCAAATATGTCATAGGAGAACATGACCCAATGCACCTTAGGTCTGTATAAGGGCCAGAAGAGTGCCAGTGTTTTGGGAAAAGAGCTGTATTACAAATTTGATAAGTCATATTACTGGCAGTTGCACTACTCAGTTGTAATGAACCATCCTCAGTATGGATGGCAACATGCCGGAAACAATATTGTAGTATGCTGTAAGCTATGTGTATTCAAAGTCATGCTGAAGCATGTCATAGCTGCAATGGGAACTGTGAGCAGACTACAAAGAGCCAACTCAGTTCATCATAGAAATGAGAAGAAAAGGAAGAGACAGAGAAGACAGAAAATGGAGAAAGAGCAAGCAGAAGAAGAAGAAGAAGAAACATACAAGGGAGCCATAATGAAATATACATGGGGGAAGAAAAGGCATTTTTTGTGTTTTAAGTTCTCATTTTACTCTTTCAAAGAAGGAGAAGAGATGGAGAAGATACCAAGGAACTTTCAGAGAAATGAATGAGGGTGAAGAGAAGGGCAATATGAACAAATATACAATACAGATAGAGGCCAACAGTAGAAATATGCAAAGTGGGGGGGGCATGCAGTGGGGTTTACAATTGGTAGCGGGGATTACTAGACTACAGAGTATGTAGAGTGACACTTCAGGTCATGGAACACCAAGATGGGGATTAGTGGTGTACAGATGGCCTGCCTAAATAACCCTCAGTTGAATGCACACAAACATCAGTCACCTCTGTGACTGACATCACTGTCTGCTCCTGCCCCTAGTGCCCTGATGTTTGGATCTGTCTGACTGTGTGACTCTGTCATCCTCACAAGGAGGTGCTCCAGGTTCCCACTGTAGGATTCCAGCTACCAGCACGCACTAAATGTGACCAGCCACTACACCCTGCACTAGATCAACCAGAGGGACTGTTCTGGGCTGATCTCAGATGAGAACCAGACATTCGTATTCATCCCTCCAGAGATGTTAACATAGAAGCCACCAGCAAGTCTGCTAGGCCATCTTCAACAGGGTCCTTTTTTGGGTCTGATGATCATCAGCTGTAAAAGATCCATATGGCAACTTCCTCTCCAAAACTTGCACTACAGCTAATCTTAGGAAAGAGGAGAAAAAAGAGAAAAAGAAAAAAACAAAGCGCATTATGTATACCTGTGTATGGCAAATTGAATTTCAACTATATGTGTTAGAAATTAATATTCTTTACATTTTCCATTACCCTGACTTGTCTGTCTGATCTCCTTGGACAGACCTCCCTCCTGATGGTGACCTCTTCAGTCAATGTAAAAGAAAATAGGGACTGGTCAGTACAATGTGCCCTTGCCAAAGGAGGGCAAGAAAATCAACAAACAGTAACTAAACAATGCATAGCAAAAGCCTATATACAATACTTACTGTAAAATGCCAGCTCCGTATTCTCTGCCTCTCACTTGCAGAGCAGGTCAGGTGGCACCTCCGCAGGTCACTGTACCAATACCTATATAGCTTACTAGTGTGGGTGATGCCATTGGTGTCTCTCACTGCTCCAGCAGGCTGATGCCAGGCATCACTCTTACAAGGAACCATCATAATGGTCCAGCTGAGATTCCTTACAGCTGTGGTGCTCACATCCAAAATGATTTTAGTTCCCTGTCTACACCACACAGGAGTCCTACTAACACCAACTCCTGTAAAGGCTATGTCAATTTAATATTAAAGAGTGAGGAATGCAGTGGTATCTCCATGTGCATGGCCACACTTTTTGGATACCATGAAATCTCTAATGGTGTCTGTCAGTGTTACATGCTTTACAAGCTTTGCAGTGTCTATGCATGAGAACAGTGTGTATATGTTGTTTAGATCTGGCAATGCACATGGCTAAGCATGGAAATGCTGACTCGGGGGAGATATGCTGACTTGGGGAGATAGCACAATGCCTTATGGCAGAGATTCAGATATGAGCAAGTCAATTTACTTCTGAATCACGGTTCCAGAAGACCTTTAATGAATGATAAAAAATGCAGTCACTATATTGTGGAAGACTGCATTACAATGAACAAATAAAGCATAAGAATTCAGTAGACAAGAGTTTGTACTGTGATATACTCATATTGAAAGAAGACCAAGTCATCTAGTAAAGTACCTCAACTCTGCATTGAATACACATGGTCCAAATAAGCAAAAGGGATTAAAATTAAATAAAAAAGGGCACAATAGGTTAGTGTACAGGTGTGGAAAGCTCACCCTGACAGAAGACATCGTACTTGGGCATGGCAGCTTTCTTGCTCATCTTAAGGATGGCTGATTGTCACAAACAACATATCGCAATGACACGTCATGTTTCTGTCTGGCTGGGAGGATCATACTGTGTCCTATGCACACAGACTGCAAGACATAATATAGGTGAAGGGGTCATGGCATTGTGGGAAATAACATAATGAGCAGTGATGGGGAGAAATTGGTGATTCAGAAATACAAGCAGAGTGACTGCAATATAGGAGAAGTGTTGAACATGTTGTGGGCCTAACAGAACGACTACAGAGAGAAATGTTCACCACCACCCAAAACACAGGTGTGTTACTACAGACTCTATGCATACATGGAATGAATATTCTTTATAAAAGATAAAAAGGACAAGGCTTGCCAGGCCCAAGCGTGTCAGATAATAGTGTAGGACATCAGTGCTATGGTCACTGGGGTGACTACACCAGGACAGTTGTAAAGCTACATTACAAAGTCACTGTGCCTAGACCATTCTACATGATATTGCCAGAAGCAGATCCAACACAAGAAGTGGGAGAACCTTCATGAATGGCAGTAGCTTGAATGTGCAGACTGGACTGGTGAAGACTACCCAGAAGTCTCTAGGGCTTGCACATTAGGCAAAGCATATCCATTTCTATATGTTTACTGATTCTCATGTGTGAATGGGTTATTCTCTGAAAACATATACATATCTGTTTCTAAGGTACATCTAGGTTACACCTGTGACAACATGTATTAGGCATGGCTGTATGTACTCATTCGCTTTTCACACAATTTCCCTGTACCAGTCTGTGCAGTGCAGGATGCAGGAAGAAGCTGTCCGGTGCACTGTTTTTCTCATTACAGTGCTTTCCGTGGTTATTAATATTTTGCAGCACTGCTACATGTATATTAGCTTTCAGTCTTCACATTTTCCACTGACGAAGGGTCCATTACAACAACTCAGCACATGCCTAAGATCAGCAGGTCATCTGTGGCTAATGATGGTACAGTCAGATGACACAATAACTCTGACAGCAATGACAGCATTGAAGGGCATGCACATATGATCCACATTTGAGGTGATAGTACAGGGTAGGCTGTACCTCCAACACTACCTGTTGTTGAACATTAGATGTCCTATAAGTGTCAAACCCATAAAGTTACACAGAAGTCAGCACCAAAGATGACATCTGTTAGATGCACTGCCTCTGTTGTGCACATAACCACCTTGCCATCATGATGGCAGTCTTCATAATCAGGGACAACATCCACTTATTACCTCCTTATATAGGGACCCACAACAGGGTTCCCATACACAGTCCTGAAGTGCTACAAAATCTGTCATGTGGGACGCCTCCAGACATAATGCTGCAGGGATGCACAGAATGACAAGCCAATGTCATAACATGGAAGCTCCACCCTGACAGTGAAGGATGTAATCTCTAACTCACCCAACATGCTGCACACCAATATGACTACCACATTCTCTTTCTGTGATCCTTACATTTACAGTAGTGATACTGACACTTCTCACTGTGCCCCACCCACATGTTTAAATGGCCATCGTCAAGACGAGTAGACATTCAAATCATTTCACTAAAAAGAAAAAGAAAAAGACCCTTTTACTGACTGTTGCTTTTATTTCCCAATACTGATAATAACATTAAAGACAATTGGTTTTGTCTTTTCATTCACACAAACTTTGCAATATTTCTGTGTATACAACTAAGGAGCTGTTTAGTAATTGCATACTTCCATGATAAATGGTATACAGCATAGGAGCTTCACTTTACTTTTTTTTTTTCAATAATCTTTGATGTTCAAATAAAATAGGGAAAACTATTTCCTTGTTCTAATTGCTGTCACAGAAGACAACATTGTGAAAAAAATGCATCATACCAACAATATTTCCTACAGCACTAACTGTGATTCATATTTCTTTGTTATAAATGGGTAGATTGCAGTGATTAATCATGGCACTGTGTAGTAATATGTTGCATACAGATGATCCATTATTTTATTTAGAAACTGAATGAAAAAATATTACTACCACATTTAACATGGTAATGGAAAGCAAACACATTCCTTTACGTTTTAGAAGTGCACATTATTTTATTTATGCAATCATTATTTTATGGATTATTTACTATTATCACTGTCTCTCTTTTTTTGTCAAACACAACAAATTAAGAGAAATCTATCAGAGTGATAACAACATGCAGTACATAAATAACAATATTCTGCTGACCGCACAGTCCTGACCTTTGTCTAAAGGCAAAAGGTGAACGAGATAATCACACTGGCATGAAGAAAATTTAGTCAGTTGCTGTAAAATACTTTTATTGCCAGACCAATCATCCACCAAGAGATATGTCACCCATCTGTTTAGATAAGCCAGCTTTGCCAGTACTCTGGCCAATAAAAGTGAACAAATACTCTAAGATTACATGCTAAGCACTCAATCAATAAGTAAAACAGTTATAAGATACATAATGGAGGATGAGCAGAAGCTAATAAGCAAGATGATGGAGGGAGCAGTATATAACAGGTCACCATCCATTTGGAGTATTTTAGGAAGTGAGCCACTTACTTCATAAAATTTAGGTCCATGTCAACTCACTGTAGGATATCTCAATCAGTCAAAATAAAATAAATTAAATTGCTGTAAGAAATTTGTTTGCAAACCTCAAAGTATTTTATTTATTTATTTTTTTATTTATTTGTATTTTTTATTTTATTTTATTTTACATTTGATGACCTGGAAAGTCTGACTGGACACAGGTCCATTTTCAGTGGAGGCCCGGGAAGAAACGCTCCACATAAAACAAACAAAGAAACACAAGTGACGATACATTTACATACTATTACACATATAGGAACATATTTAACTTTTTTTGCAGAGGTGAAAAGAACAAAAATCTTCAAAATGAACATTGTTTAGAATAATAAGTGATTTAAAAACTTGTTTGGTAAGAAATAAGTAGTTAATAGATAAGAGGAGAAGGTTCTGCAGAATCATTGCAATACTGAAAGGAAAGTGAGTTAATCGGGGGGGGGGGTCACATGGGCACAGCCAGTTGGTAGAGTAGTGGGTGTTGAGTAGTTTCTTGAATAGTGAAACAGAGCTGGTAGAAGTTATGTTCTTTGGGAGTATTTATTCATTCTTTGGGAGTATTTATTTATTTATTTTTGCCCTGTACCCTCCTCTGAGGGACAATGGCACACCCACACTGATACATACCAACTCCATGGTCAGATGACAATGGAAAAAGTACAGACTTCATTATCGCTTATACTGGCTTTCAGTGAAAGTACATTGTAGTATTGGCACTAGCAGTAAGTGCCTTTGTACATCTGCCCTGCTCCACAAAATTCTTATATAGCATCTTGTCTGCTGTCCAAGATAAATAAAGAAAAAATAGTGTTAATACTGATCAATAACAAAACCATCCTATAATCACTTAATAAGAAATAATAAGGGTTTAAGCCTTCCTCAAACCTTCCTGGATCAAGAGTTTGTAAGTTACCTATGTCCTTATTAATTAATTTCATAATGATCCTTTCCATAGCCTTACAGATGAGGCTGGTCAGGTTTCTGGGTATATAATACCAAACTGATGTCCCATCTTTGTACAAGGAGATAACTTTTACCCTCTGTCCACCTGGTATGAAGCATATTTGGAAGCTGGCACTGAATAATCTCTTTTTTTTTGGGGGGGGGGGGTCTGACAAGTCATGTTTTAGGAAAACTAGAAGACAGCCTGCTATGTTATCTTGCCCAAATAGAAGTACTATTCTTGGCTTTGGATAGTGCTTTGAGGACTTGTTTTTTGGAGATTTGAAGTGAATGTAGATGTACGTTTGTAATCTGGGAATATATGTGGGTGAGGTTTGAACTGAATTTGTCTGCATATATATTGACTATGTCCTCTTGGTCTGAGTATGTGGCATCCTTTACTATTATCTTTGTAAAATGCTGTGTATTGTTTCCTAGATTTCTAAAGAAAACTTTGTCATTATTGTTTGCTTGGTTGGCTATTTTTACCTCATATCTGGATTTAGTTCATTTGATCAGGAACTAGAGTTCCTTGTTAAGCTCAGCAAGAGTGCTATTGGCATCTTGACAGAAAAAATTATTTTTGTGTACAATAAGTTTTTTTTTTTTTATTAATTAATGTATTATAGACCCTGTTCCACTTTAAGGGGGGGGGGCATTTTTAATGTTTGTGACATAAATCTATGCAACTATTTACAAATTCACAAACCCTGGTTTCCAAGGCCAGCACTCTACTGCTTGAGCTAAAAGACCACATCCTGTTTCCTGGACTATTTTAGTTAAAATGCAGTTGTTACAAATGTAATGGAACATTTTACAAGCAGATGACATTCCTTTGGTCATGTGGACTACATTTCTGCAACATCATAGAATTACACTAATATTTTGTGGTATCAAGGGTTTTCGTTTCATGGATGCCGCCATCACATTACCAGACTAGCAATTGTTTCAGTGCTAGACATGGATCTATTTACCTTTCCATCCCCTTACTACTTTGTGAGAATTAGCTAGCTAATAGTATAACTCTGTATTAGTTCCTCAAAATATGTATTCATCGAAAATGTATTCATCGAGAGGTAAATAGCGAAATTCATTACAGTAAGCACAAAATTTTTCACAAGGTTAGGAACCACTGGGCCATCACCACAACCTTGCCCTTTTCCCCACCATAGTGCAATCCTGAAGTTGGTATATATAGTTGTGGGGAGGGGAGTCCGCAGGACCCCACTTGGGTGGGTTTGATTTAGTGCGGTGTGTGTTCTGGAGTGCTAGAAGGCAGGTGTTTCCTAACTCTGGGAAAACTTCCGTGCTTCTCTGTAATTAATTTTGCTGATAGCTGCTGATGAATAAGTATTCAATGAATACATATTTCAAGGAACTAATATAGACCCAGGGAGTGCAGTATTTGCAACTTTTTAATTTCACTGGTTCAGTCACATAATATCTGAGATATTTATTAGCTGAAAAATATACTGATTTATTTACTGGATTATAAAACTCAACACTGAGTTTTGACCTCATTTTGTTTTGATAACTCTGACATCTGCACAAAGACAGCCCAATATTTTTATGCATTCTTCTGACACATGTTGGGATTCCAAATCAGTGAAGTCGTGGTCATGGCTAGCCTTCTCTGTTTACTGCCTGCGACCAGTGAATCCTAATGCTCATTAACAGTGAGTGCGGCTAGGCAAGTATGCATGATGAACAGCTCATTAAATATTATTCCCATGTCTGTGGTATGGACTGTGGCAAGAGGGTGGAAGAGTATGGTGTGGCTCAAGGGATGTATGAGCTGCATTAGTACTTTGTTCTTCATACACAAGCCTTGATGGTTCTCTGTGGGATCCTTCAAGCACAAGGTATTTGGAAGCATTAAAAGGTCATAGAGCATGTCTGTTGATCTGCTTTTGAGCCAATAATATCTATCTCTATGAAGGGAAGGTACTAAGGGAAGTAAGTGGAAGGAAAGAGGATAAGTGTTGATAGCGGGGGGTACACAAATAAACATACAACACAGACAAGACTATGAGGGGAGGTGGTCAAACAAATGGGGATGTAGAAGACAATAGAGAGGGAAGCATTAGCCACACAGGGAAAAGGCAATGAGGGTACTGCTGGTACGATGGAGCTGGGAACACCATTGGCTATGATGTTGCTAGTAGTGGTGTAGTAGCCACTGGTTGGTAGGGTGGCAGTACTGGTTAGTTGCAGTTGTATTGGTCTGGATGCAACTCCATATGAATGCTGGAGGCTGGAGGGCTTACTAATTAGCGTATCATGTTTTTAGTGCCTTTATAAATTCCGTACAATTGAGTTGGCCTTAATACATTTATATAAAGTGAAGTACTGTTATTGAATAATCAGACTTTTATCAGCTGTTTGAAGTACACTGCTGTATCTGTATCTTTAAGTTTGTTTGTGGTAACATTTCACTTCAGACACTCATTTACTGTATGTTTTCATTGATAGGACTGGGATTGTTCATCTAGTGGTGCTGGGTGTTGGCCTGGTCAGTCTGAGCTGGGAAATACACAGAAGGGGTCTAAGTACTTTTTGCACTTCTCTTATATACTGTGACTGTACTGCAGCAGTTTAAAAAAATGTACTCTCTGCTGCTGATTTAAGCAGTTAATTGCACCATATTACATTATATCTATTAGCTGTAGGGCTTTTGTTGGCAGTTTGTGTGATCTTATTACACTTGGGCTCCAAACCATCTATTCTACATTAAAAGGCTGTTTTTCTGAACCCTTGTGGCAGAAGTGTGCTGAGCTAACTTGTTTGAATTGGGGATTGCTGATGGAAGGCTTATTGTGTGCTTTCTTCTCTGGTAGTTAGCTTAAAACTTATTTATCTTTCCTAGTATTTAAGCCTTGTGTTTGAGTGGCCTTCGGCATAGACACTCAGAGCTGCTCATCATTATACTGTTTGACCAGTCTTGACATGTACTTATTCTTAATGAAGATGGATACACCTCCTACTTTGCTTTTTTCATGCTCAGTTTGTGGTCTGAACATATGGAAGGCATTGTAACCCTGCACAACTGGGGTGCTTTCCATGCCTTTGAACTATGTCTCAGTGACTGCACAGATGTCAGTATCTTCCAAAGTGAGGAGTGCTTCCGGGGAGTACAGTTTCTTGTTTGGACTCCTAGCATTAAGCAACAGTACCTTGAGTTTATCTAGAGAGGAGTTTGTTATGTTGGGAGGTTGGTTGTTTTGACACTGCCTGAAATAGACAGAATAAGAGTGGCTAATGCCTTTGCCAGTATCCACAAGCCTAAAGGAGGCAGGTTCAGACCATCTCTGGTGAAGCAGCATGGTCTTTTGACCAAGTCTTCCCAGGCTGACATATAATGAATCCTCTTGAACTGACACCAGAAGCTAAGCCAATTGCTAAAGTCAATCATTTTTTTGTTTGTATTGTGGCATTATTCTTGGAGAAGGTAGAATGCTGCTTAAAGCTAGGCTTATACCTGCTTGTGACATACAGTGTGAGAGCTCAGTTATTTCTCTCTTTATAGAGTCCAGAGAGGTATGTCTCAAGTCTTGTACCCTCACATGGACTATGACAGAGTCATACCAGTAAATGCTACTCCCATCTCTAAACTACAAGATGGTTTTAAACACTCTGTACTCAAACAACAAACTTCACCTGCAAGCTCTCTGCAAACCTGCCAAAATGCTTTATGAATAAGAAAGTGTGTATCAATGTTTTTTCCCTTTAATTGGATTTTCAATATGTAATGTTGTTTGACTTGAGTAGTTGTGCTTAATACAATGTGTTTGTTACACTTGTAATCTGTGTAGTGTGCACACTCGCATCTCCCTAACAACTTATTTTAATTAGGAATTGTATTTGCAGCAGTTTCTACCTGCAACAGTTTGTGATTTCACTGCTTAATTAATGAGGATTACCAAACACTCTTAAGCTGTTTTTCTTCATAAGCTATAAATGCACCCTTATACACCGTACTAATTTTCATCCAATTCTTAACTGACCCTATAACCAGCATCTTACATAGATTTGCTGCAGCCTCGCTGATAGTTTTTTGTTGAGTACTTGCCTGCTGGTTCTTGTTCTCTGGGGTTTCATCCCACTTCTTTGACCCTCTGGGCTCAATTTGCTCCCCTACCCTGCCCCTTAATCCCTCACACCCCATCTACCTCTACATTTAAAGCTGTCCACACCACACCCCTTCCTGTGTTAGCTCCACCCTCCTCATCCATACACTCCATCTCTCAACATTTTTCTATTAATATCACACTAGCACCCTGTCTAACATACTACTCCCCTTCCTTCATTTCTACAAACTTTATTACTTTCCTCAAATTATCAACTTAAGTAGTTTGTCTGATTAACTCTCTAATAATCCCTAATCTAAAATGATTCACCTCACTCTCCTGTAACTAATGCTCTTCTCCCTCTCTTGACTATCATTATATCTGGTTCCTATCCAACCTATTCTAAGCTCTCCTACAGATGCTACCTTTTACACCAATAACACAAATCACTGCTCCCTACCCATCACCACTCATCTCTTTCACACAGACAATATACTGTTCTGTAAAGCCAAACTGTTTCAGACACAGCTATACCTTTTCAACATTACACTTACTGACAATTTAACCAACATGAAATCCTATCTTTACTACACAGTTTTGAAATTCCTCCTGCTCTCTGTTGACAACCACCCTAAACTTGGTCCCAACATCTCACAATAAACATCTTCAACCATATTCCAGGTACACAAAATATGCTTAAATTCATCTCAGTAAATACACATAGCATGTGCAACATTTCTGAGTTGCATGTGTGGATGACTGCATAATCTCCTGACATACTAGTCAGCACTGAAACCTAGCTTAAACCACTCATAAAGGATAGAGAAGTACTTCATCCAGGCTTTTAATATATTTAGAGCAGATTGGCTTAAAAGAAAAGGAGGCAGTATTGCAGTAATATATCCTGCTTCTATTTCCTTAACCATTCACAGCCAATCCATACCCTCCTTTGACAAAGCTGAACTATTGATCACCTACCTTAAATTAAACAATAATAAAAGTCTCTGCTTTATAGCTTTGTACATACCCCCTGGCAATAACTTATCAACTCTGGAAAGTATCTTATCTTGGGTATCAAAACATATCTCTGGAAACCGTAATATTAGGTGATGTCAACATTGACTGGCAGAAACTTAACTTACAATTTCCCACAGATAGCATAAACCTATTTGGATTTTCTCAAATAATTACTCACTCAACCTTTACCAGTTCTGCAAACTAAAAGGGCTCAATAATTGATTGAATTTTGGTCTTCCATCCTAACAATTTATCTCAATCCAAAACATTTCCAGTCTTTATTAGTGGTCACCACCCCATCTGTACAACTCTTATTATTTGACATTCATGTAGACAACACACCTACAAGACAACTCTGACCAGCAGGCCTTTACAAATTTACTAAACTCCATCAATCGGTCCATCCTTAAATACCTACCACTAAATGATGCAGTTGAACAATTTAATTCTACATTCCTAAACCCTTTAGACGGTTCAGCTCCCACCAGAAGGAAAGAGTCAAAACCAGCTCTACTCCTTGGCTTTCTGTCTATACCAGATCACTCATGCAAAAAAGAGATGGGCCTTGGACAACTTGTCTAAAACATAAGACTCACAATAATTTACAGCATTTCAAAGCACTGCATAACCTTGTAAAGAAACAGGTTAATTTAGACAAAAACAATTGTATGCAAAGTCACAAAATCAGCACAAATCCAGTACAAAACCCTTCTGGTGCACTATCAAAAAAATCCTAAAACCAGAAGGCAGTTCTTCCTCTAACCCTCCTGTGATAGTACCTCACCTGACATAGCAACTCAATTTAACTCGTACTTCATTGATAGCATAGCTTTCATCACTAACAAATTCCCCCCATCTCCCTCTTCCCTCTCTAAGCCTCCTATTACCTGTCACTGCACATTTTCCCATCAACCAGTTCCTACTTCCTTTATCAAATCTCTCATTTGTAAGATCAAGCCATGTTCCCCCTCTGCAGACAATCTTCCTAACAAATTTCTAAAAATGTCTACTGACTCAGTTGCCCATCCAGTCTCAATAATCATTAATAGAACCATTAACAGTTGTATGTCCTCCCTCTGTGGAAAACATCCTTCATCCTTCCTTCCCACAAAGGTGGCACCTCCACAGAACTCACTAACTACAGTCCAATTGCCATTCTTTCACCACTATCAAAAATTCTAGAAAATGTTATCCATAAACAACTTCTTCAATAACTACTTGACAATAATCGTCTCCTTCCCACCCAACTTGGATTCAGACCAGCACACAGCACCATCACAGCTCTATTATCCTTTACTGACACTGCCAACAAAGCTTCTGACTCAGGAAACTTAGTCTCTTCCCTGTTCTTAGATCTATCTAAAGACTTTGATACTGTCTCCCACCCCCAACTGTTATCCCAAACATTCTTACAATGGTTTGCTAGCTATCACTCTAACAAATAATCTGTCAAATGGAATTCTAACTTCTCTCCTTACTTAACTGTTAGCACTGGGGTACCCCCAAGGCTCAATACTAGGACTACTTCTCTTCAACATTTTTATTAACCATCTTAATACTGTCAGCAAACAAGCCACCCTAATTCGATATGCTGATGACTTTACATTAATCTGCTCTGCCTGGACGCTCACTCATCTGCAGAGTTTAACTCAAGAACATTCAATTTCATTGAATCTTGTCTCATTAACAACCATTTACTACTTAAACCCCCAAAAAACTACACTTTTGCTATTTTGACAAATATGATTTTCTGCAAGATACCTCTAACATTGCTATTACTTCTCTGAACAATACTTCAATCAATGTGGTTTCATATACAAAACTGTTAGATGGAACTATTGACAACAATTTTAAGTCTGAGCTGCATATCAGTAACATCATAAAAAACTAATCAAAAATCGGGCATGATGTATAGGGCTAAGAAATTCATCTCTAACTCCACAAGAGTAACCCTTGCCACCAGCCATCTCTTACCCTCCCTTTTATATGCTTCCTATTCTAACCAATCTTCACTTGTCCCTCAAAGCAAAACTTAGTCAATGTTATAATAAAATAGCTAAATTTACCACACAGCAGGCCCACTACTCTCACCATTGCTATCCTCTCAAGTCCCTAAATTGGCTCGAACTACCCTACCTTCTCACGCTTAATCAACTAGCATTAACTCACAAATTATGTACTACAACTCATTTTCGCAAACTACATCATCACTACTTCAGCACTATATTCTATCTCATGACCTACACTCCTTGAACAACTATGTACTATCTATTTACAAACCTCAAAGATCTAATGAGGTTAGTCTGTACTCTCACTGTGTTACCAAGTCATGGAATAGCATTCCAGAATCAGTCAGACTTGCACCCCACTACTACTCCTTCAAGTCTAGGCTGAAAGAACATCTAACCAATAATTGGATCTGCCCGTGCTCCTTGACATCTTAGTACTCTTTTACTCTTTTCTATTCCCTTCTTTCCTACTTTTATTAGACTTTCTCATGATATATCCTACTTCCCTTCCTGCTTTATTTACTTTCTAGCCTCACCTCCCTTTAATTCCTTAACATTCTAATGTCCTTTCTTCATGTTCTTACAGTAACCTTTATCTATCCCAGAATTTATGACTGAAATTTACTGTCTAGTTCACCTGCTAGAAAAAGCATATGGCTTTTATGACCTACTACTTATTTTATTATATATTTTACATGCATCATTATGTGATATGCATATTAGAAACTCTCTTCTATCTCATATTTAATGTATGAGCAACTTAGCTTGCCTTATATTTTGCTTATTTTCATTTATTGTATTCACATATTGTACTACTTTGTTATTGTCTTAATATTTGTAACCATTGTTCAATTTTTTATTTATGTTTAATGTGTACTTTGGAGCTTTTCTTCCCAGGCACCTGCTGAAAATGAGCTAATACCCAGTAGCACTTTCCCCGGTAAACAAATGTCAAATAAAATAAAAAGTACAAACATAGTGACCACGTAACCTGCACTATAAAATCAGAGGTACCACCACCAGTGTAATAATAATGTGCCTATATGCAACCCCAATTGAATTTGAACCCACAACCTGCATTACCTGTATTGTTAGAAGTACTTTATGTACATGCTGAGCTACAGCAGATATCAGAGGGAAGCCTTCAGGGAAAAATATAGTAATTGTGCGTCACACATTTGCAGAATGAATGAGTCAAACGTATGCAACCCTTAATGGATTTGAATTCACAACCTTCATCATCTGCACGGTCAAAGGCACTTCATTTACATGCTGAGCTACAGTGGTTGCCAAAGAGAAGCCTTTGAGAAAACACATAGTACTTGTGTGTCACACACTTGCTGAATGAAAGAGTAAAAGAAACAGCAAGGATTGCTCAGGACTCTTCTTTTGGGATCAAAACAATAGCAAACAGTGTAATTTTTTCAAAGAGTAATGTTTAAAGATTTATGGTCATGGTCAGTTTCTTATGGGTCAGCTGCACAATGGCACTCAGCTCATTTGTGCAGCCTGGACTGGAAAAGGATAATATATACTGTATGACAGAGGTTGCACAAAACAGTTAGAGGTGTGAAATATGGCTGCCTAGTCTCTTGCTATACAGTGAGTAGTAGTAGTAGTGCTAATCAGTTAGATATGGGCATCAACAGTGCTCTTTGTGATCCATTGTGTATCAGAGGGGCAGAAAGGAAAGGCGATGTGGAAGTCTTACATGAGCATGAGTGAAATGTGTTAATTTTATGACTAGACTAAAGGGGGGAAATGGGTGTATAGGAAATTTGTGAAAAAGAGAAATATATAATGGGTAGAATATATAGTAAACATCTAAAGAGTGTGCAGTACAGAGGTGGGGAAGGTTTTTGTTTTGTGGGACAAGCACCAATTTTTCATGCATTAAGAGAAGGTAAGTTGGTGAAGGAAGTAAGGGAAGTAAAATTAAGGAAAGAGGGTTTGGGTAAGTAGCAGGGAAAGACAAAGAAGACTGGCAGGGGTGTGATAACACAGTGGGGAGAACACAGTGGAAGGAGATGTCAGAAAAACAGGGAAGAGAACGGTGACGGAAGGACTGTAGAATGAACAGGAGTAACCATTGACAAAAACAAGAGGGAGCACCTGGATAGTGGACAGGATGTAGTTCTGCAGCTGTAGATCCTGCTGGCTGCAATGAAGTGGGAGATTACTCACCACTTTGAGTGTCATCACCTCTGGGCTCTGTCTCAGATAGTGGAGACAGTGTTGGACATGGGCACATAAGCCACCAGAGGAGATTCTCCATATGGCCAGTTCTAACCTCCTGTTTATTATCTTCCCAACAATGTCTGCTGATTGGGGACAAAGGTGATACCACCACTGGTACTGAAATAGAAGGGTTCTACTATCTCAGTGCCTGTTGCAAGCCTACCTGTAAAGGATGATGATGATAGAGCAGGAGGTGTGAAGTCGACTGTGTGATGGTGGGACCCAGATCTTATGGGTGCTTTTGGTTGTGGTGATTGTGATGCTGATGCTGTCACCTGAGGGGGGACTGACAGATATTGCCTGAGGGTGTGTACACGTTTTGATGCTGCTACATATAGCAGTAAAATAAATGGAGACTACAAACATAATAAGCAAAATAAATGTATGTAGTCCAAAGGATACTGACAAAGGGTGTGTGGGAGAGAGAAGTACTCATACAATGAAAAAATAAAGCTAACATGTACTTATAGTATGATTACATTATACATAAGATATTAGAATGAACAACAAGCACACTTCTCAGTTTAACAAGGCTGTAAGCAGAGACAAGTGAGAGAGTGACTTGAACCCACAGCCATTATTGCCTGCATTTTGTAAGGCAAATTATTAATGTGGTGAGCTGCTTGGACAAACTAGTAAGGGCCTGTAGTCCAAGATAACAGTAATGGGACGGCTGAGACAAATGTAAATATACAAAAATAAAATGCTGTTAAAGCATATATTCCTCTCACAGGTACTATAAGCAAAAGAATCAAGTATAAAGAGTGTCCATGAGACAAATGCTCACCCACAGAAATGTTGCTTGTAAATATTTACTACATACAATGTTGTAGTTGCTATAATGAGATGGACACCTGAACTTAGAAATGTTCAGAAAACACATGGGAGGGGAAATTGAAGCTACAGGCATCATAAAAATGTGGAAGCAAAGCCTTAACATCTTGAACCACTTGTCCAAGTATATGGCAGAATGCATTCACACACACACACACACACACACATATATATATATATATATATATATATATATATGCGTGCATTAACTATCTTTGAATTATAGAAGTTATCAGATAAGTGCAAGTGCTCTATGAAAGGAATACTGCATGAAACTGAATCTATATATTTAATATTAAAAGCTGTATATTCTGAAGCAAGTGTACTAAGCCTGGTGCTGTTTTATCATCTCCTATTCCCTCCTGTGCAACTCCTTATTATATACAATCTCTTCAGAGGCTGTGGAAAGAGAAACAATAGCATGTAAGATGTATGGATGGCATGCACTGGCATCTTGCATGTGTGGCTAATATAAATACGCTGGTGGTGCCTGCCATTTTAAGTTCTTCCCATCAGCCTAGCAGGTCAGGATTAACATGCCTAATGTCACTATAATGGTGACAGCATCAGTCCTCTGCATGTGGAATGCCTGTGGCATGGGTGACATCCTGAGCTAAATTGTTTCAAGTTTCAGTCTTATACTGAGGCCCTTGACAGCATTCCTGCAGGAACCTTTGGCTGTAACCCTGATAGAAGAGGTTGTGAAAGTTTTTTTTCTCTGACACACACTACCTATGTGTTCTACAAAGAACACTGTCCTCTCCTTCTCCAGCCACGATGTCTCGCCTTGATAAATCACAGGAGAAATGGCAGAAAACTGGTGTCCAAAGTAGTTTTCCTACATACTACATGCTACACATTGATGGACAATGATGGGGACCTCATTTGCAAGGCAGATGGTGGGCTAGAATAATATAAGTGTTCTTAATGGCACTTTAAATTGGGAAGTATGCCAGCCCTTTGTTCCTGCATATGCTGTTATGGCACAAGATGCTAAAATAACTCCACTTCCATGATATGATATGTGAAATTACAAATCTGCTGCTAGGGGCATGCTATGGACCATGTATGCACAATACTGTCTGCAGGAACCCAATCATATACATGTCATTATGCACAATGGAGTATGATGTTTAACAGGTTTTCTCATTTCACAGATAGAAAGAATCAGAGTGAATAATGAGATGCATCCTAATTAGCAGAATCTTCAAACCTATCCAGGTGAATCTGCATGATGAAGCACAACAATTTGTATATGTTAATTTTACAAGTACTTCTTGTCAAGTATGGCTGCTTTTAACTGCTGTTACACTTGTTGTCATAACTTGAAATAAGTCTGTCAGTACTTGTAAGTATTCTGTGAAGGTGTATTGAGAGGGGGAATACAAGGATAACATAATTATTGGGTTGAAGGATTGTTGATCATTATGGGAGACATACCCATCAGCACTTACTCAAAAGATAGTTCAAAACATTCTGGCTGATCTTCTAATACAACTTTTACTGAAAACAAATGCCTGTTTTATACATTACACATATATGTAATTTGCAAAAATCTTTTTTAACACAGAAAACAACCACTGAATTATGTACCTGATATTACTTAAAGAGTAGTGGATAGTGGTATACAAAACTGTCAGTCATGTAACCAGCATTCTGTATGAGAAAGGGAGAGATTGTTGCTGCAAGGATTTTTACCACTCATGAGTAGATATGTTGATTTCACTACTTCCCATACCTACAGTGCAATCCCTTAAAAAAAAAAAAAAAGGTTAAGCAGAAACTCACTGTGTGCTCTGGTGAAAAGACAACTCCAGGGATTCAGTAAACTCCATGGTGGAATAATGTTATTCTGACAAAGAGTGGAACTTTTCCATGCAAGCGCAGCTGTAGCAGTAGTGGGTCTTGCATATTCATGAAGGCGTGCTACTATTATGGCTATGTGGGCACCAATACCACTGTGTGCAGGGGGACATGTCTAAGCAGTGCACACACATCTAACACGCTCCCTGCACTCAGAAAGTGCTGTATGGCACTTTTTACAAGTATTTCAGTGTCTGTGGACACTGAAGTGAAATATAAACTGAGTATTTCAGTGTCCACAGACACTGAAATAGATAGGGGAGCAAGATACAATGCAGGGGGTGTATGACAGATTCTGTCACACACCCCCTGCATTGTAAAAGTGCCGTACAGCCATAGCCGTCAACTGTGCAGTTTCTGTACAATGCCCAGATGCCTGCTTCACATACTTCTCAACCTCCTAGAGCAAGAAAGATGTACAAAGCTATACATAATGGGGGGACAAAGGCACAAAAATTGGGATACTCTTTAAATATTGCACTTACAAACCCAGAAAGCTGAAAGAAAAAAGATTTGCAGTAGCATGGACTTTCTGAAGAGTATGAAGAATGAAACACAAATGTGTGCCATTTGAATGTGCCGTACGGCCATAGCCGTCAATTCTACAGGTTGCTGCATCATATCCAGACGCATGCCTCACATACTTCTAAACCTCCTAGAGCAAGAAAGCTGTACAAAGCATTAAGTAATGGGGGGACAAAGGCACAAAACTAGGGACACTTTCGAAATATTGCACTAACAATCCCGGAAAGCTGATATAATAAAAAAGATTGCAGTAGCACAGACTTCCTGAAGGGTATGAAGACTGAAATGCAAATGTCTGCCATTTGAATGTGCTGTACGGCCATAGCCATCAACTGTACAGGTTGCTGCATCATATCCAGACGCCTGCCTCACATACTTCTCAACCTCCTAGAGCAATAAGGCTGTACAAAGCCATAAATAATGGGGGGACAAAGGCACAAAACTAGGGACACATTTGAAATATTGTACTGACAAACCTGGAAAGCTGATATAATAAAAGGATTGTAGTAGCACAGACTTCCTGAAGGGAATGAAGACTGAAACACAAATGTCTGCCATTTGAACAGCCATAGCCATCGACTGTACAGGTTGCTGCATCATACCCAGATGCCTGCCTCACATACTTCTAAACCTCCTAGAGCAAGAAAGCTGTACAAAGCCATAAATAAAAATAGGGACACTTATTAAATATTGCACTGGTAAATCTGGAAAGTTGATATTATAAAAGATTTGCAGTGGCATGGATTTCCTGAAGGGTATGAAGTCTGAAATACAAATATTTTTCAGTAAGTTCTGACTTAAACCCTGAGACATTTGCCAATGATATGCTAGAAAACCACAGTCACACTTCCTAACTTTGAAAGACCAATAATTAAAATCTGTCCCTATGTGTCCCTTTGCAATTTCCCTTACTGTGACTGACCAGGATTACAGATGCATGTAAATAAAGTGGGTTTATGAATTTATATATATATTTTTTATATTCTAACATATGTTTAAGCACCGCTGAGCGGGTGTGTGTGTTATGGCCCTCTGTTCAGCATTGCTGAAACATCCCATAGGAGATAAATAAAACTATACAGCTGAAATCCTTACACTGAAATAGCATAGTGGTTAGAGTCCCGGTATTGCGTGCAGGTGTTCACGTACCAAGGCAGACACTTTATTTTCACATGGGAAAGCAGGGTTAAAATTATTATTTTAATTTTAAATTATGTACTAATTGATATTTGTCAACCAGGGTAGTGTAGCTAGTCTAAAATGTAAGTGTGAGTGCACATAACCTGTGAATTCACCCATGTATACACAAGTGTCCCATACAGTATAGTCACACCCCGTGGTAATGTAATGAAAGCACATAGAGGGATGTCATGTAAAGTAAATCATATACACTTACTACTATGTCAGTAATAACTAGTGAAGTCATTATCCTGATATTTTTCTTAAATGAAAATTGAGCAATGGTTAGCAGTGCTTCACTATGCTTAGCTGGTGTAAGTATTGCTTAAATATAAATGCTAAGCAGCAGTCAGCTCAGCTAAACGGATTTGTGCACTGTTAAGCAATGTTCAGCAATTACCCCTTTAAGCACTATTCAACCCAGCTTAGCAGGTTTGCATGTTGCTAAGCTGTGCTCAGCATTTTCAAAATGGGCCAATGATGGCAAAGGGTGGTAATATGGCCTTATTTAAACCTTGCAGGCGGGAACAGCCATAACCTGTTTAGTTTGATCTCTGCAGAAACATGTCTGGTGTTGGAGAGGGAGCGTGCTTTCGGGTGCAGCGCAGGGGCATCCTGGAGTCCAGAGTCATGGCTGGACTCCTCGTAGAACACCATGATGACAGACTGCTGCAGTGCCAGTACCAGGGCTCTCGGTACAAAGCAGAGGCCTGGGACCATCTGGGATGCGACCTCACCAGTGTCACATGAATCCACCAAACTGGTGAGCATGTACAGCATCATTATGCCAACCTAAAGAGTAGGAAGGGGGAGCTCTTGGCCCAGTGGATCCTAGGTGCTTGGGACCAGCATGCTCCAGCAATTTGTAAGTATCCCAGATAGAGCTGTACCAAATTCTACCCTGATTATGTGATAGACAGGTATGCATAATGTTTGTTTCTCACCTCTACAGCTGTAGAAGAGAGGGCTATGAACATCAAGGCCCATGCTGACAGACTGATAAGAATGTGCTGACAGACTGGTGAGTACAGATCTATCTTGCAGTATATAGTGCCACAAAGTAGAAAGAGTACATTGTTTACTGTCAGTAGATATATTGTGTACTGTGTCTAAGGAATAAAACACATTTGTCACATTAATATTTATCCACAGGATGTCCATTAATAAAAGTGTAATTTCAGTGTAATAAAAATATACAACAAACTGTTGTTTTTACTTTGATATATTGTTGTAGCAATAGAATGTGTACAGTTTCTTTACAGCAAATATGGCATTGACAGCATGAAATAACTAAGGCAGATCTGGGAAACGGCTAGTATGCATTGCAGTCTTGCATTAACCCTTGCTTTCCAGATTGTATTATTTCAAAGGACTAATACACAGTACAATAACTATCTGCCATGCATGAATTTCAGGATTACAGGGTCAGACTGTCCAACCACAGAGTATTAGTCAGAAATCAGTCAAGCAAGAAACAGTATTTCAGTGTAGTGGAAAACAGCATTGCTGTTCATTTTAGCACACCCTGGACACGGCTCAAATCAGGGAGTGGTACTGAGATGTGTGCATATATACACAATAGGAGCCCTGAATATTTGTAGAAATAGTTAGAAACTGTTAACAGATATTTTCCCCACAAGTCTCACAGATAAAGAAATGCATGTAGTAGCTGTAGGAAAGGTATACTAATATGCCTGAATATTTGTAAAACCATTCAGAAGGTGTTAACAGATATTTCCTCCACAGGTCTTACAGGTAAAGAAATGTGTGTAGTAGCTGTATAAAGGGTATACTAATACACCATCTACAGCTGTTCCACTGTCCAACCCTATATGCCTGCAAATGTCAGCAGGATAGATACATACACCATCCCTTCTTCCCGATACATGTCTCTCAAGTGTCACGCTGTCATGGCTATTGGTCACTGCTGCCAATCACATTGGACACAGATAGGAATCCAGGTGAACTATGCTAGTAGCAGACTCACACAAGATTATTGCAGGGTACCCATTCTAAGTCAAGTATGTATCCCTGACATATACAAGCTCCCTCCAGTAAAGTAGCCACAGTGTACCCAGTCTGCCCCATACCATTACAGGTTGACAGTCTAACAGGTTTGTATGTGCCACAGATGCTAAAGGCCATAGTTAGATGAAAAGTTAGGGCAGACCTGTACAGTATCGAACAGTACTGTTGTGAAAAATAGAAGCCAAAACAGTTGTTAATGGATGTTTTATTTTCTCCCCCCACCCATCATCTACAGCAATAATTATTATTCATATACTACAGGTATGTTGTTCTCAAAATATATTGTTGGGACATGTGTTCTATTATTGCTCATATATTTCATTGGCTGCATATTAGCATATCTTGTTCAAATACCATTATTGGTGGCCTGTTGCCGTCAATGTAACTTGCATGCTGTTAGAAGCTTACTGTTGTTCCATTTATGCATTGGTTCTGTCTGCTATGCAACTGTTTCAAATCTGTTGGTTTGTGTTAATGGGAACACCACTGCATGCTGTTATAACTAATTTTGTAATGTGTTGTTCATGACTAACCAATATTTCTTGGAAAACCACAACACCATAGCACATCTGGGACCCAACCCAGAACATCCTCTTCTGCTGGTCCTGCACCACCTTTTGGTGGAACTGCCTCAGGGGATGGGTCCCATCCCCCCCTCTGGGTGTGGGTGCAGAGAGGAACCCATCACCCGCAGACAGTTCCGGGGTATGGTGCTCAGTGGCAGCCACTCCAAGTTAGGTGGGCAGCAACGCCAGATGGAGGCCACCTGGTGAGGTAGGCTGCCCCTCTTGTCCAGCCCCCAGCATAGCCACCTTTGGAGCCATGAAGGTGCAGTGTGAC
>NC_056742.1:229221577-229249077 GCF_019279795.1 Protopterus annectens
CAAAAATGTCCACCAACAACAATTTTCACCACAGTCACAGCGATATACCTGTACCTCAAATGAACTCTAGAGTAGACTGACTGTTTGAACAAAAATATCCTGATTGCAAGTCACACACTACACCGACATATACTGGCCCAATTCACAGTCTACTGTGAATCCTGAGGTGGTACAGGACATTTCTCTGTTTGCCCCTACAAACATATATACCTTATAGACCACCAGCAACTGCAGCATCGTGCACAGTCAGATATAAATTATCTATGACACTCACATCTGCTACTCTCCCTACTCAACCCAACAAACATTTACACACAACACTGCTACACAATCTTGGCAGTCTGTTAATGGCCAGACATACATAACTCTCAACTGTACAGATTTCCACAGAATGTCCAGGGTGTGGGACCATGTATATGGCCACTGCTGCATACCACTTCCAGGAGTCTGCTAAGTCACTGGGATGATACCTGGAGTGCAGTTAGTAAATAACGATATACCATACCTCTGAACCTCCAAGGCAATGTTTTAATAAAACCAAAAACACACAGTAACACACATTAAAGCATACACTGTAGGACAAAGCATTTTCGTCAGTATTCCAAAGACTTCATCAGATGCAGGACTGAAAACAAACACTCCAATTTATATGGCATTTATATGAAGAAAGGCATGGGCTCTCAGATCCATTCCACACTGCAATCAATGACAGACTGAGCAGCAGTGTCATCCCATCTGCACAGAGGACAGCCACTGGCATCCCGATGCACAAAGGCGGAGCAATCCACTGACCCAGCCAATCATATGCTCATCAGCCTCACTAGCCTACTCTGCAAGAGCATGGAAGGCAATATCAAGCACATTATGAGCAGGGACATCAGCAACAACAAAATGCCTGAGCCCACACAGCATGATATTGTCAAAGGAAGATCAGGCCTGTTAAACCTGGTTGACCTCTCTGAAGTGGTCAACAGACACAAGGATGGGGGGAAGATGGTGAACAATGCCTGCATTCACCTACCCCAATTCTCTCACAGTAATCCCTAAGTAGCCAGGATGCATATGCCTATACAGCTAGGCACCAGCCCATATGTTACCAGATAGGTAGCCAACTGGCCCAAAGATAGTACCTACTCAGTCAGAGTAGTAGAACCCACATCTAACAGTAGAGTCTTCCAAAGAGGTGTACCCCAAGAAATGGTCTGGGGGCCTCTACTGTTTGAGATATAGGTATCTGAGGTACAGGACAAAAGCACTGATCTGTGACTGACCAGGAGTACAGATGCTTGCAAGCTGGCCACTGTCTTACATTCCCCTACTGATGTGAGCATCCCCCAAGAGGCTCTCACCCAATTAATGACTGGTGCAAGAAATATTTCTGCAAACTGAATGTCAGGAGAGGCATCATTCTTCCTGCTGTGGCAGATGTCATCCACACTAAGTATGACAGTAATAATGTACTGAGCATGCAATCAGTTGTGAGGTAACTTGTGCACCAAGGTTAGTAGCAACCTGAAGGTGTCCCACTGTGTGGCCACCATTGTATGGAATGCTTTCTACATTGTCCACCTCAGAAATATGGGTGTCATCCAGGAACCAGGAGGCCACAACATCCCTGTATTCCACCCTTATCAGATGCATTACCAAGTACAATGGCTCCTTTGGCTTGTACCTTGCCAAGCAAATGCAGCACCTGCAGAGACCACAGAGGCTCCTGACTAGGCAATTCCAGGGTCTGCAACACCTATCCTATACAGGTAGGTTGAAAGCCCTGTCCCTGTACTCAGTCTCATACATACAGATCATAGGTGACCTGTCTCTGGCATACAAGGCCATGTCCAAACCAACTTTGATGGCATTTCTGCATACCTGTAAGACAAATTGCACTCAAGCATCATGCGCACAAGGCCCTCACCTGGTCTGTGACATGTATAGTACTTGTTGGTGGGATAGTGTAGTGTCCACACAATACACTGTAAAATACACTCCCTCTCCATGTCTAGCAGAGTAGGTGTATAGCCCTCTTGAAGAAAAAGCTGGACAACTGCATGGGAAATGGATGAGACACCTCTGGGATACTGCATGTGTCCCAGCCTGGCATGGGAAACAGGTGCTGGCTTAGACGGGGCATGGGTGAAAGTCTGTGCCAAGCTTATGAGGGCATCAGGGCTAATAGCCTAGTAACATCTAATGAGGCTATGCACCTAGTACTTTACATGTGTTCTTTATGTATTGTAGACTGTCCTGCAATGTTGTTTGAAATTAATCCCTGTGTGTCTGAACTGTGTATGTACTGCATTGATAGTGTATAGTCTTGTCTCCTCATCAGTTATCATCACATATCATTACACTTTGCCATTGTGTGTGGTCTGTATAGCAGTAAGTCAGCTCTTACAGTATGTGCATATGCACTTGGTGAAACTGTATAGCTCACTCCGATAGCCTTGATCTTGGCCACAGTTACATTCTGCTACTAGGCCCATCAAACAGTAGAATTTGTCACCCTTTGTTGTGGGCCTGAGAGTAGCAATGAAAGAGATGGATTGTGGCAGGTAGAACTACTGTAAGGTCTGCCTTGAAGGGCCCATAGGTGTCGCAGCTGTGCCAGACTGTAGCAGGAGTGTGTGTGTGTGTGTGTGTGTGTGTGTGTGCGTGTGTATATCTCCGCAAACATAATACTGCAGGGTATTAATTTACATATGTTGTGTTCCCCTCACAGGTGAACACAAGGGGTGGTGTGACTCCCCCTCACAACCTGATGTCAGTGTCTTAGCAGACTTCCATGATGATGGTGGTCATAGTGAGGCACAGGTGGGGTTGTTGGTGCCTGAATCCATGCCATTGTTTGGTATCCCACTTTCACCCACCATGTCCCCGCACACAGTCAGTATGACCACACATGCCTAGTCCCCAGCAGCCATGGACAATGGACAGGTTAAGGGTGATGGCATGGAACAGGCTAGTGTTTTGAGTATGGCAAGTGTGAGTGTAGAAACCAGCCATAGGCAGAGAGCAAGCCAGGTCATACATAAGCAAATGTACAAGGGTGCTCAACAGAGTACTGCTGCCCATCAAGCCCCTGTCACAATTGCCACAGCAGGTTTCACCAGATGCATGTTATGATCCATCATGGAGGCGCAGGTGTGTACTGACTGCAAAAACAGACAGATGCTCAGGGTCATACATGCAGCACTCCCTGACATGCGTAACAACCTCCACAGCAGTTGTGATGCCATATGTCACCTTGCCAATGTTGTGGTTAGACAGTGGGGTGAGACATTGTCACTGTTCGACTGTGCAATATCTGTGCTTGAGCATGTGGTGGGAGTGGGACATTGGCCAGATGGATGTAGGTCAGCAACATGATCAACTGTGAGCCCACATGGCCATGCACATTCACAGTCCCATAATGGTAGTACCAACAGCACTACTGAAGGGAGGGTGCTGTCCACACCACACCGGAGCAGGCCATAGGCACATTGTCCTGGCCAATCCCATCAGGCACGCAGGTCCAGCAGACAGCAGTCACCATCCGAGAGTAGTACTGCATTAGTCCTTGGCCCAGGTGGTGCCAGTGATACGCCTGGCAGAACCAATTACCGCATCCCTGCTGAGAGCCAGTGAACCATACATCCTGCCTTGTATGGTCCACAGCTGTCCAACATAGCCCAGTGTCTAGCATACACATTGCTTGCAGGTGTGCAGACAAGCACTCACACATCCCTATCCCAGGCCAGTCACTACCAGACATGCACGGTTCCTCTGCATGGCCCAGTTGAACATCACCCCTCCAGAGACACACACACACATACACACGTGCACACACACACACACACACACACACACACACACACACACACACACACACACACACACAAACACAAATGATGTCAGCCATATGCCCCAGCTTAGGCCTCTGGCAATCCAAAACCACACCCTGTGCATGTGATAATACGTGTGCCACAATGCTGTTATCCATACCATCGATGCCGGACATGGTCATATGGGTCTGATGCACAGGATGACTATGGTACAGTTTAGCAATGTCATGCTGTGTAAGGTGTTGTCTGCTGGCATTAGTTATGGATACACATCAAGGTGAATGTACCTTGTTCGCCATGATGCCCTATTGCTGTTAATACTGCTGACTGACTGTAGTGTCACATACTGTATTCTGATTGTGTTAAGGGTGGTGGCATGGAACAGGCTAGTGTTTTGAGTATGGCAAGTGTGAGTGTAGACACCAGCCATAGGCAGAGAGCAGGCAAGGTCACATATAGGCAAATGTACAAGAGTGCTCAACAGAGGATTGCTGCCCATCAAGACCTTGTTGCAAGTGCCATGGCAGGTGTCACCAGAAGCATGTTATGGTCCATCATGGAAGCACAGGTGCGTACTGACTGCAACACCAAACAGATGCTCAGGGTCAAGCATGCAGTGCTCTCTGACAACCTCCACGGCAGTTGTGATGCCATACGTCATCTTGCCAATGTTGTGGCTAGACAGTGGGGTGAGACATTGTCACTGTTTGACTGTGCGATATCTGTGCTTGAGCATGTGGTGGGAGTAGGGCATTGGCCAGAAGGATGTAGGTCAGTGACATGATCAACTGTGAGCCCACATGGCCATGCACATTCACCTTCCCATAATGGCAGTACCAACAGCACTACTGAAGGGATGGTGCTGTCCACACCACACCGGAGCAGGCCATAGGAACATTGCCCTGGCCAGTCTCATCAGGGACACAGGTCCAGCAGACAGCAGTCACCATCAGAGAGTAGTGCTGCATCTGTCCTTGAGCTTGGCAGTGCCAGTGGTACTCTTGGCAGAAACAGTTACCGCATCCCTGCTGGGAGCCAGTGAACCATACATCCTGCCATGTACAGTCCACAGCTGTCCAACATAGCCCTGTGTCTGGCATCCACATTGCATGCAGGTGTGCAGACAAACACTCACACATCCATATCCCAGGCCAGTCACTACCAAACCTGCATGGCTCCTCTGCATGGCCCAGTTGAACATCACCCCTCCAGAGACGCACGCACACACACACATGCACACACATGATGTCAGCTATATGGCCCAGTTTAGGCCTCTGGCAATCCAACACCACACCCTGTGCATGTGATAATATGTGTGCCACAATGCTGTTACCCATACCATCGATGCACAGACATGGTCATATGGGTCTGATGCACAGGATGACTATGGCACAGTTAGTAATGTCATGCTGTGTAAGGTGCTGTCTGCTGGCATTAGTTATGGGTACACATCGAGGTGTATGTACCTTGTTAGCCATGATGTCCTATTGCTGTTAATACTGCTGACTGACTGTAGTGTCACATACTGTAGTCTGGTTGTGTTCCAGATCTCTGTGTGTCTGCAGGCTGTTGGCCTGGTGACAGTAGCAATGATGAGTAAGGCAGAGCAGAAACACAGTCACCTTTTCATAGCCAAGGTACAGTTGTACATGTTTACTAGGTCTGTTTACATGCAACAGTGTGTGAGGGTCAATTGTGGCAGACAGTGTGACCTTGCATACATACCCTAGACAGAGCCACCTAGCCTGCATATGTGTTACCTAGGTGTTCTGTAGGACCACAGGCTCACACATACAGAGGAGGTTACTTAAGTACTGGCACTAGGTCCCTCACCAGCTTAGCCATTACATCGACTGCAACAGATTCAGCTATCAGCACCTGTTGCCCCTGCCATTTCTGTCACATCCATTAGACCACCATGCAGTTGATGATGGTTTGCCTGGTACTGTGTATGATAGGTTTGTGGTATGCATTCCTGACACAGGTCAGCCTGTGTTAGTCTAAGCTGACAATCACAAGCATGTGTGCCTGCTATCTCATATGCATGTCTGGCCTCTCATGCTGATAGTGCACACAGAGTCATAGTCCTGTACATGGGGCAGCTGAAGAAGGGCTGAGCACAGACCCTACCTGTACAGTCTTAGGAACGATAGCGCTAGATGCATAACACAGATAGCATAGCAGTACTGTAGTGTGACAGAGTGACAATGGCAGGGACTGTTTGGATTGGCAATGGTGGGTTCAGAGGCTGTTAACATGTTAGGGCCATCACACACACACACACACACACACACACACACACACACACACACACACACACACACACACACACACACACACTGCTGTATACACACACACCACTGCATGGAAACATGCATTGAGACACACATGCACATGGAGGTGACACTTAGAGTAAATGACCTACCCATCTATAAATGCATAAAACACAGTGATATGACCATTGCACCACAGTGACTTGGTGTTAGAATCTGTGTAACTGTGCTTGTATGGTGGGATGACATCTGTATGAGCCAACACTAGGTTGTCAATGGGGGAGTTCACAGGGTAGAAGAGACTCACAAAATGGTATAGCCATCACATACACACTGAAGACAGCCACAGGGGCTGTGCATACAGAAACACATACACAGTTGCCAATAGACATATTAATAACCCTATGCATCCACTTGTATGTACTATAGTGCTGCATACACATGCCATGCTCCACATAAATTATATTACTGGTACATAACACACAACCTCTTACAACAGGTAATCTTGTAAATGCCTTCATGTATGGTGGGATATCCCACCAGACATAGTGACTGGTCTCGTCTACTGCTCCTACATACCTGCAAAAATGAGAGTGTGACAGACTTTGTATCAGCATGATGTGTCAGTCAGGTATGATGTCTGATGCTGGCATGTGTGTCAGTATGGTAACTGTGACATGTTTGGCAATGATATCACAGAAATGCTCATTGCCAGGGGACACAGACCACATATAGGTTGCAAACGTGGATATCCCATGTACATCTGTACAGATGACTGGTATGGGCTGTATAGTGTTACATGGTGTATGTGAGGCAACTGCCATTAACAGGGTCTTTAAACTAATGTCATGGGCAGGGGGTCAACAGGCCTTAAAATGGTATAACTTACACACACAACAGGCACAGGGGATAAGCTTCACCCACTACTATAGTTGTCAGTCTAAAACACCTACCTATCTAGCTATTTCCACTATAGTATTACGCAGTTATTGCACAGGTGACAGAGTTTAGAGGGCTGACAAGTGTATCCAGGTACATCTAGGATGAATGACATTAGCAGGCCTTGTAAAATGGGGCAATGGGATGTGTACTGGGTGGTACATGCCTCAAAATGGCATAACCCATACCACCAGAGGATACGAGTCTCACCCAAATGCACACACACACACACACACACACACACTCATGTGAGTCTCTCACACACACACACACACACACACACACACACACACACACACACACACACACACACACACACACACAATCACAGTTGCCAGTAGTGAGATGACAACTCCCATCTATCTAGTTATGCATACTACAGTATCACACAGTCATCACACATGCCACAGAGCTTATAGGACTTAGTGATACAACCTATGTCTAAGGTGATTACATCAAGAGCTCTTGTAAAGTATGGCAATGGGAAATGTACTGGCTGGGAATGGCATCAAAATACAAACATACACACTTTCCCCACAAACACAATTGCCACAACTGAGTGTAGAACCCCTGCCTATCTAGCTATCTGTACTACACTGTTACTTAGTTATTACACATGCCACAGAGCTTATACAGCTGAGTGTTGTCCATAGGTACTACTAAGGGCAATGACATCAGCAGGACTGCTAAAGTAGGGCACTGGGAAGTATTGTGGGTGGGAAAGTCCTCAAAATACTTCATCCTACAAACATACATACTTACAAACTGTTGCACATCCATTTATATGCACACATTTGCCGGACTTGAGAGTAGAACCCCTGCCTAGCTAGTTATCTGTACTACAGTATTACATAGTTATTGCACATGCTACAGAGTTTATAGGGCTAACAAGTGCCCAAAGGTACTTCTAAGGTGAAGACATCAGCAGGACTGCTAAAGTAGAGCACTGGGTAGGAAAGTCCTAAAATACTTCATCGTACAAACATACACACTTTTGCACATACACTTATACACACACACATTTGCCGGACGTGAGAGTAGAACCTCTGCCTATCTAGTAATTTGTACTATAGTGTTACACGGTTATCACAAGTGCTACAGAGCTTACAGGACTAACAAGTGCCCAAAGGTGTTTATAAGGTGAAGGACATCAGCAGGACTGCTAAAGTTGGGCACTGGGATGTGTACTGGATGGAAAAGTCCTCAGCCTACAAACACACACACACACACACACACACACACACACACACACACACACACACACACACACACACATTTTCCAGAACTGGGAATAGAAGCCCTGCTTATCCACTTATTTGTATTATACTGTTACATAGTTATTACAAGCATCACAGAGCTTATAGGGCTGGGGTTGTGAAAAGGTGCTTCTAATGGGAATGACATCAGCAGGACTGCTAAATTAGGGCACTGGGAAGTGTTGTGGGTGGGAATGGCCTAAAATTGTTTCACCTACAACCAAACATCCACTCCCTCCCTCTCATACACACACTTACATTTGCCAGGACTGATTAGAACCCCCATCTACTTAGTTATTTGTACTATAGTGTTATGCAATTATCGCATGAGCTACAGAGTTTATAGGGCTAATAGGTGTCCAATGGTACTTCTAAGGTGAATGACAGCAGCAGATCTTGTGAAGTAGGGCAGTGGGAAGTGTACTGAGTGGGAGCAGTCTGCTAATACTTAGACCTACAGACACACACACACACACACACATGCAGGTGATGTGATATTATAACCCCCACCTCAGTACTATTACACAATGAGGCTCACATTCATGCTGGCACACGACTGTTTACAACCTGTATGCCACTGTCCGCAGAAGGATATCACTCTATGCCATTCAGGTTATCCATGTGTGTGACTCATTCTGTGTGTCCCCCCCCCCCCGTCTCTCTCTCTCTATCACTGTCTGTCTCTAACTTCCCCACATCTATGTGTATGTATGCTTGACATATTGTTATCTTTTGCCTATATATATATATATATATATATATATATATATATATATATATATCTGTGTATCACTCGCTAAAGATGCAGATACATCACATATGGGCCACCTACAGCTAGCTGACGGTAAGCTTGTCTGATGTGTGTGTGTAGGGACAGTTAAGATATACATAGATGTCTGTATGCAAAAACATATATACACAATACAGTCACATAGTCTCTTTTTAATATCTCTAAGTCTTTTGGGTTTCTAATACCATGACGGGAATGGACCTTATTCCTAAGTCATTCCTAAGTCAAAGTATGATTTGTATATATGTGTATATATATATATATATATATATATATATATATATATATATATATATATATATATATATATATATATAGTCTGACGTGGGTTCCAACATGGCCTGTGATTCTCAAAGTGTAGGAGCATGCCCAGTGTGACCTTCTATAGTAAGAGTGGGACTCCATTCCAGTGATAGGTGTACTCTGGTCTGGGGTTTTGTGTGCTACAGCCATATCTCTCAGAAGGAAACAGGACTTTCCTAGGGGTACTGGGTTTGTTTAGCAGACATTTTTTGAAATATCTGTAGTCTGGCACTGCAATGCATTGTGTCATTACTTAGTGATGGACATCCTCAGATCATCATAGTGCTTTACCAGAGGAATACAAGATGTATGATGCACAGACTAATATTATGAGCCCAGCTATATACATTCTTCCCCAACAATGCCAGTTGTGAGGTGTGGCTACAGCTGGTTGACTGATGACACTGTGTAAACAGTCCAGCAACTTGGTGATATACTGGCTGGGGATCTCCTGCTTGTGTGGTATCTTTCTTACCTGAGATGTCATATCCTGGTGTGGCCATACCTCTCAACTGTACATTTTTTGGCAGTTTGCCCAGGTGTTTTCCTAGAGGTTTCATCCAGTCTACAAAAACTTGTGTTTTTATGGCGAGTTAGTTGCATATAATTGAAGACTGACATTACAAAATAATGACAGACTTTACTGTTTCAGACTACATAACCTTCAGACAATTCCCGCTAATTCAAAACCCCTCATCCTACCAACTTTCTCAGTTTGTAAGGGCAATATATACAACGCATGTCTATCACTGTGCCTTTGTCCAACTTTTATTTATGACCCTGTACAGATGTCTTGCTGTCAGAGGTTGGGAGGTATGGGTGTGGGTACAGAGTGTATTATACTATGCAGACGTCCATTATATGTGTAGTATATTCCACATAGCGCTGTGACTTCCAAGTATGTCAGTGGCAGAGCAGTACAGAGTAATGTGGTGAGCCGTTGACAGATGGTTGTGTAGAGTTTGGTGGTTTGCTATGACTTTAGTAGGGTATTGGCCCTGAAGCCCTTATAACCCACACAGATGAGAGTGTAGTCCATATTAAGACATGTCAGCACACAGAGCCCCTGTCCATCAGGGATACAGGTGGGATCACAGGACTGTCTTCTGTGTTTCACATGCACTTATACAGGGAGCACATCACTAGGGGTATTGAGGCACTTGGCTTGCTTTTGACAGGGAGTGAATTCCACAGATGGGCGAGAGTGTGATACATGTATCTGTCACACCAACAAGCCATACTTATATTACAGCCCAGGTTGATGCTGCTCCTACAGGTTGATGGAGTGGGCCTTGAGCTCCAGATGTGCTACAGTCCCATCAAGGCAGGGTCTAGATTGCTTTGTATGCCAGACAGGGGTCATCTCAGCAGAGTCTGTATGGAATAGGGTAGATGACAGTGCTGTTAGCCTATCAGTGTAGGGCAGGTGTTTGGGGATTGGGGTAAGGCCTCAGTGTTTGCAAGACCCTTGTGTGTGGAGTCTACATGGTCTGTGGTGTGTAGGTTTGTGGGGTTCTCATGTGATTTTGCCTCTGAGGTGTCCATTGTTTGGGTTTTGTTTTGTTGTGGACCTCCACTTACATGGATGTGTGTGTTATGTATTTGCATGTGATGTTTACTGACCCCTTACACTGCATAGCACCTATGTTACTGCACAATCCTTTCTGGAGTGCAGATTTTCCATTTGTCTGGCCAGTGGTTCCCCTTCCCCTTATGTGTGTCTCTTTGTCCTTCTGTAGTCCAGTCACATGCTTTGGCCACAGTGGCTGCTGTTATGTATTTGTAATTCTGATGTGGGTGGGGTACATGCCGTTACATCACACACAGGGTTGTGGATGTCACAGCTCTGAGTGTACCTATTTAGCAGGTTGTCCATCATTGCACCACTCCATTTGCTGTGGTCCTTAAATGATTTGTGTTGCTATATGTTATTATGAGGCTACATGTGGGCCTAGCTGTCATACCATCACAGACTGACATCTGCACAAGCCAAAATATGACAGTCAGACAAAGGCCCACACATGGGGACAGAGTGTTAATCTTGTTCTGCCAAACATAGACAGTTGGGAGACCAGTTTGGTAATTGCTTGTTTGCTCTTATGGGTTTGATGTCTGCTTCCCCAGTGTCTGCCATTGTTGTTTTGATGTGACCCTTTCTTGTTTGGCAAATAGTTGGCAGGCAAATGCAATGTTAGGACAAGCAGAACAGATAGGCATATTTGTGCTCCTTCTGTAACAACCTGTGTCATTCCATTGGTATGGCTGTTTGCCACTGACATGTTGTCAGTGCTGACAGAGAAAGTTGGCAGCCTTTTATACACTGGCAGTACACTGAACTTCAGGTACCTCAACTTCTGAGAGACAGACATCTGGACAACGCCAAAAGTGATTTGGGGATGGAGGCCTAAATGTAGGGACCATTGTTAAGTATTGGACTTACAAACCTAGAAAGGTGATTCAATAACAGGTTTTGCATTAGCATGCATGTTTCTATGGGTATGCAGTCTGACACTACAATCTGTCATTATTTTCTGACTGTAGTCTTGTGTGATTTGCCAATGAATTGCCAGACAACCACTATTTCATGTTATACAGACCACAATTATGATGCAAACCTCTGGACATTCTGAAATAGGTCAGTACAGTTGAGAGGTATGCTAGCCACTGTGTAGGTTACTCCAAGCTGTGTACTGTCCATATGTGTGGCCCGCTGTCCATGACCTGTACAGCTTTCCTGCATTAACAGATATTGACATCTGGACAGTTTGTACATCTCTTACCATAGGTGTAGCTGACATGCATAATAGATGGTACTGCAGTTCTCTGAACATGGCCTTGTCAAAGACAGAACTGTACCTAGGCTACTACAAGACAACAGCCGGGAGTAAGTGCTGGCCATATCCTGACAGTATTAACCACACATAGCTCATTGACCTCTGCATATTGTGGATATGCAACAAGTTATCATGTGTATTGGGATAGCCCTGGCAATGTGTGCTTTACTGCTATTTCCCTGCAAACATACATGTTACGTCATTTCTGTGGCATATGGGGGGCAAACCTGTCAACGGTACACATTAGCACAGACTGTGTTGACATTTGCTTTACATTTTGGGTCCATTTAGCATACTATTGTGCCCTGGCATGGGGACTAGAGGCATATCACTAAAGACCACAGGTCAAATTGTAATAGCATACATTTGAGTTTCAAACTTCTTACCCATCAGAGCTTTACTGCAACTGCAAGACCTGCTGTGCTATCACTGTGCAAGTCTGTAGGGGGTATGTCTTCATTGTCACCATTTGGGGGCCTTTGCTAGACATTTCCTTATGGTTTTCTACATCTGACTTGCTTGTAGAGGCTGAGGAGTGAGTATGCGACCCCCACACTGACATCCATGCCTGTGACCTATGACCACCAGTTAGTTGGCCCCTCACATATGCTGCAGTGGGATTTATCACCTTGGGTACTATTGCATAGTGTGGGGAGGCCAGTATTGGGCAAATATTTCCTGGTGTCCCACATAGCTGTTAGTTGTCTGCTGCTATCTCAGTAGGCCACCCCATTCCCTTCCATGTATGCAGCAATACCATAGATATACTACCAGAACATACTAATACATTAATTTATTGTTAAGAAGACTGACTTACCTTGTGCCTGTGGCAGTTGTGTGGATGGTGCTTGAGGGCTGCCTATGTAAATTGCACACCGTACACTGCCTATATATGATATGTTAATGGCAGTGTGATGTGTGTCATCCATTTTACTGTGTGTGCAAGTCAGAGAGAGGTGTCAGTCCCTGGGTGCCTACAATGTTATTGTGTGTGCTATGCATTGCCTCTTTACCAAGGCCAGGCCATACTGGGCATGCCTCCATCTGCCTACAGGAGCTGCCTCTGGGTGTTCCTCCTCCGAGCCCCCCCCTGTGCCTGCGGGGAACCTGGCAATGATGGGTGGGCTGTGTGGCCCTTCCCTGTGCTGTTCCTGCTGCAGCTGTTTCTGCAGGATCATATTGTGTAGCATGGCACATACTATGAACATGTGTGCACATGTGATTGGAGAGTACTGCAAGGCTGCACCACATATGTCAAGGCAGCAGAACTGTGACTTCAGCATCCCAAACACATGCTGTGTAATGATCCTGGTTTGTGTGTGCGCCTCATTATGGCATTCTTGAGTAGGTGTGTGTGCATTTCTGATGGGTGTCATCATCCATGGCCCCAGTGCATAGTCAGCATCTCCCACCAGATGGCCATATGGGATGTCGCCCCTGGCAAATACCTGATACAGCTTTGAGAAATGCCAGATGTGAGAGTTGTGATAGCTTCCAGGACTGCCAACATACACGTTCATGATAACGCCCTGGGCATTGCACATGATCTGGCAGTTGAGGGAGTGGAAGCCCTTGTGGTTTATGTAGACCCTACCCTGCTCACCAGGTGGTGCTTTGATGTGGATGTGCATGCAGTCTATGGGACCCAGTACTTCCAGGTAGTCTGCTATGTGGTGGAAGAGGTGCATATTGCTGGTTCACTCCTCACGGGTGCTGGGGAAGTAAATGTGCTCACCAGCATGTGCTAGCATGGCATCCAGAAACTGGTGGAGTACCCTGGATGCAGATGCCTGTGAGACCCCCATGATGTCTCCAGTAGGTCTTTGGAAAGTACTTGTAGCTAATATTCTTAAGGCTACACATACCTTGTTATCCACTGGGATAGGTTCCCCTCTGTTGGCTCTGGGTCTGAGGTGAAATCAGCACAGCTCGCAGAGTTGCTGAAGTATGTCCCTGTCCACCCTGTAGTGCTCTACTATCTCCAGATCATGTAGCCCCTAGTAGGCTACGCTGGGTCTGAACACTTTTCTCCTCCTCCTTAGTCTGGGGTGGTTGCCAGGATTATCCTCCACACTGCCATCACCCTCTAGCACATACTGATGTATCAAAGCGACAGAAGCCCCTAATATTTTGTTGGTTAAATTCCCCTGTGTGTGTACACCAATGGTGCAGAGTTTGTGGGAAAAAAACAGGCTGAAAGGAGTTTGCACAGTTTATACTGTTGTGCTGCAGATGCTGCCTGTATGATTGGCTGGCTTTAATACATTCCACCTGCTTGCTATTTCATTTGTACTTGATTGCATTTATTCTGCTCTTTCTCCCTTTTTTTGCTTCCCATTTCTGCCCCTTTTAAGCCCTGAGTTGCACTGCGTAAATCTGGTGCCCAAATGTAAACAGTCCTGCTATTTCCGTTTTTTTTTTTTTTTAGACCCAGTGCATGCCGCACAATCCTTTTTAGGTAAGGTAAACACTTTTAAGCAGAAATGGCCCTCCCCTGGACATAAACATGCTCTTCATTTTATAGAATAAGTAAATACAGCCTCAGACACACCCCCTTTCTTAGCTGTGCTTAGCTAAGCTCAAATGGGAGCCATGGTGCATGCCACTGCCCTATGCTTAGACGGCTGAAATTGACCAAAAAAAAAACTTTGATTTTTATAATTTTGCAACTCTTTTCCATGCCAATGGCCATATTTATGGTCATTGCCATGCCTAATAATTATAATACATGCTTTACTTTGAGCTGTCATGTCCCCATTTTGATTTTTGCAGAAATGTATTCAGCTAGTAGCCGAACAGATTTCTGCAGCAGACACTATTCTGGCACAGATGCCTGCCTGCTTACTGACTCACTAATTTACCACCAGCACATGAGGTAATTAGCATTATTCAGTGGTGTCCATGCCAGAATAGTGCAGCCAGGCTTGTGCATGCCCCCAACCTGGTTTACTGAATCGCACAGGCTCAAAACTCCATGTTCGGGCCATCCTACTATTCGGACATGGAATCTTAGCTTACTGAATCCCAGGGAACATGTAAACCAAAGCGCTTTGATACAGAGAATGTGGTACTACTCCAGGCCCTCCTTCTCAGTATTCACTGGCTCTTTCACCTGCATGCTGCTAACTAGGCCTATCAAGATTGCACCCAGCAAGATGAGGCATGAATGTGGTTGGTGGCCACAACTGTAGTTATGAGAGGGTATGCTGCAGGGCCCCTAACAGGACACATGCTCCTGAACACCTGGCATGGGATGGTCAGTCCAAAGGGAGGGGGTCCTCAAGTGACACACCTCTCACATAAACACAGGAATTCCTGGCCTCAATTAGAGACATTGACACTAATACATGATCCCATAGGCAGTGGTGAACACTGGGGCAGAACTTGAGCAGCCAAAAGAAAAATCTACTGGAGATACCCCAGGTATGTAGTGCTCTTTCTGTATAAGACTGCACCTATGTTCTCTGAATCCCTTAGTCAGTATACAAATAATTACATCTGTCTAATTTATGGTATACATGAGCATTATGAGTTCGCCCTCCATGGCCATCTGCACAAGCTACACAATTAAAATGTTTAATTTTTACTTTTACTATTTATACATCTTGGTTTCATGCATGCTTCTGGTGCTGGGTCATACTTTGATGGAATATTAAGCCTTGCTTTTTTTCACAAGTGGTTCTTTATCCAGCACCAGCACTGTGGAACTGCCATCACCTTATGTTGTAGGATCTTCAGTCTCTGATAATGATGGCAAGAATGAGCTGGCACAGTCAGGGAGTATAAAGTGTGTGATGGATACAGGGAATATGACCACTACATCCCTGACACAGACAATGGACAGAGCCTCCATGCCTGCAGATACCCTAGCAATAGATGCCAGACAGGAAGGATAAGCTGCAGGGACATTAGCAGTCAGTGATGTGTGGTGCTCCCCAGTAAACACATCAGAATCCATGCCTAGCAACCACAGACAGAGGTGGATAATGGTTCTCATTGGAGACATGGTTACTGGTCTCCCCTTGAGGTTGGTATGTCAGTGGTCACAACCCAGCATATGTGCAAGGCCATTGTGGAGGCACAGGCTAGTACCAACACAGCCATGGCTAAGTTAGTGAAGGTGATAATGGTTATACAAGATGACCAATGGGAGTGCATGTCTCATCTGTCTGATTGCTTGAATAGACTCAATCTTATATTGGAATGTAGCAAGTCCTGTCAAACTCACCTTTCAGGGGTGAAGCACCATCGAAGGAGAAGTGCCACAGCTACCTCTACAGATGGCAGTTATTGTGGCCATGAATATCCTAGATCACACTCACACTGTGCTAATACTTCCATGGCTACATCTGTTGTGGAGGTATCTATACCCATGAGAGAATGACCATGTGGTTGTGGCAGTCACTGTAGTGGAATGTATCATAGCAGATATCACTCATGGTCATGCAGCACATCAGTATTTGGCCAGGGTAGTGGTTCAATCATAGCAAATACTGCTATGGCCAGCTCTCATGGGCAGAGGTAGGCACAAGGTGCTCAGAACTCTGCAGTGCATGTGTTATACCTATATAATACAGTAAAATACAGTGCTGCAACTCCTGCTGAAGTTGTGATCCAGCAGTCCCATAATCACACCATCACAGCCCCTAGTAAACTGCACACACAAACTTCCACTGACAGTAGCCTTTCACAAAGCCTTTAATGTTAACCACAACCTCACACACACACTTAAATGCAATAGACACAACAGCACACTTTAATTTAATAATCCTTAGCTCTCACACATTTCCCTGTGAAAGACATCCACTTCTGTGATCCCTTCGCTACCTTTGCAAATGATAATAACTCTGCCCTTCCATTTCTATATTATTACTTGACTGTCTATGTGTGATGAAAAGTGTGGCCAACCCACGAATGGATAAGCACAGCCTGATGTTGGTTTTGCATGCATCACTTTTGCTGCAATCAATCTGCTTTACTAATAACTAATATGTTCTGGAAGCCTGTGCAAGCTGTTGCCTATTTATCAGTGTCATAGCAAACTGCACCCACCTCCATCTGGCATGATAATTCCCTGTTGCTGAGTCCTTGTCTGACTCAGTGTACACTGCCTAGTGCATTGAGATCTGCTGTTGCTGCAGGTGGCCACCTTGTCATAACTGCCTCCTGAGTATAATATTGTGTAACATTTTACAAACTAACACTATTTTTGCACTCGGGCATACTGTAGGGCATCACTGAATAAATCCAGCCAGTGAAAGCATGCCTTTAGCAGCAAAAACACATGCTCAGTAATGCATCTTGTTTGCAACTCGGCATGATGTTTCCCCTGCTCTGCTTGATTTTGTGGATTTCTTATGGGTGTCATGAGCCAGGTTTCCAAAGCATTACTGGCATCTGCAATAAGTCAAAGTCAAAGTAAACTCTATTGTCATTTAGAACTACACACATATAGCCTAAACAAAATTTCATGCATCATATAAATTCTTGAGAGTACAAAGGAAAGTGAAACAACACATGCAAGTAGAGACAAAGTATGCATATCTCCAAAATGAGCTGACACAGCTACAGCAACACAGGGAGTCATGATTTTTTTTTGTCACTGGGGGAAGTCACCCCTCACAAAATGTCGGTACCGGTCATGGTGTGCCATATGGTGGAGTCATGATAACTGTCAGGATGGTATGCATATAAAACATTGTAGATTATACCTGTGCATTACAAATCACCCAGCAATTGATGGAGCAATACCCTTTGCAATTCAAGTAACCCCTTCCCAGTTCAATGGGTGAAGACTATATTTTAATGTAGGTAACAATCTACATCTCCAGTACCTCAGGGAAATGGGCTAACTATGCCATAGGCATCTTGCAGAGTTAACTCTCTCCTCTGTGGTATGTGGGAACTACATATGCTCCCCATATGCTGAAGCAGAGCATTGAGAAACAGATGGAGTATTCCCAAAGCAAATGCCTGAGATTCCTCCCCTCTGACTATTTACTTTTTAGGTTGTTGAAAAGTCCCTGTAGGTAATACATGTAAAGCCACAAACACCTTAGTATCCACTCGGAGAGTTACTGTACAGCTCTTATGAGACAAGAAATGAGACTGAAACATGTCCACAAGTTATTGGAAGGTGCTCCTATCTACATGGTACCAGTCCACAATGTCGGTGTCATGCAATCCATGAAAAATTAAGCATTTTGGATGAATCCATGAACAATGGTGTGCACCACTGGGCAAAGCACTGGCAATCTGAACTTCTTGCAGTTACACATTTACTAATGTTGCAGTAATCCTTAACATTTTATTACGATGTCCTTAGTTTGAACATGAACATTTATCCAAGAATAAAATATGCAGTAGGCACATCCCCATTGCATTGCATTTATGTATTTATGATTCACTCCACCATCTTGTTTTACCTCATTGTAATAATGTTGCTCAATATCATGTCATTATATGGCCATTAGTGTATACTGCACCTGGCCATGCTGCTCAGCCTGCCTGGTTTGTGGCATAAGTCCATAGGTGTAAACAAAGCTAATGACTACTAGGGTACTTAAAAGCTTAGCTATGTAACCCAAATGTGACCCCTAAATTTGATTTATATTTGATTTATAGGGGGCGGTTTACTGATGCATCTGTCCATCAGAGACATAGGAGCCAGACCTGATTACCCTTTGATACGTCAAAGTTTTGCCTAAATAGGGATAGGGAGGAAATCTGCTTCACATGAATGTCTGATTCTGTTTTTTTTTTTTTTTTTGAGGATGTACAAAACATTCATCAAAACGGGGTCCAGGGATGCCTTGTATGCCAGGCAAATATCACCTCTCAGAAGTCTGTGTGATACTGAATAAAGAGATAGGGCTTTGAGGTGATCAGCATAGGACATTGTGTTTAGTCCCTGTATTATTTTTGTAAAGAGCCTCTGTGGACATTCCAGTTGCTGCATGTGTCTGGTCAGGTATGCAATGAAGGGGGCAAAATATTCGATGATGGGCCTGATGAGGGTTGAATACGTGGTATGATGACCTCCTCTGACATAGATGCCATGCTGTTGCTTATAAGTTGAGCAACATAGAAGGATTTTCTTCCTACTGTAGACACATGTTGGTTGAAGTGTAGGTTATTATCTACATGAGTTCCCAAATCTCTGACTAGGGAATCACCTTTTTAAGCGTAGTTTATTAACTGATTTAGTTACCTGAAGTGGCCAACTTCCCCAAAAGAACCATAATGGATTTCTTGATATTGAGTTTTAATGGGCTTGGCAACAAGTATTTGCCTGTATTACACCTTCCTGAAAGGTGTTCTCATCTTGGAAGGATTCAATGACTGCTTCCAGTCTGCAGTCATCTGCAAAACTGGTTAACCAGAGGCCTTTGACATTGGCTTTTCAAGAACAACTTTGTGCATGGCTGCTACTCAAACAATTTTATTTAGTATGATATGAGAGAATGTACTGAATCCAGCCATCATTATGCAACATTTAATATAAACCTAATTAGATGATCTACCTAGCAATATAATCTTTACTTGCTCTAATATATTTGTCTTTTATTCAACTAAATTATTTCCTTGGTCTGGTTTAGTTCAATCCCATCTCTGCAAAGCAGATAGAATTTCATTTTAATAATTACCAGTAGTTGATCATGTGATATCACATTTGCATTTTAATAATTCATTATAGCAGATGAATCTGTGTCATTTATATATTTTTATGCCAACTATGCGCAATGCATTTTTTGTTTTTTTTTTTGCAGCTTTCTGCAGTGCCCCAAATATTTCAGTTTCTCCATCATTCTGTTCTAATATCAGCTGCTCTACTTACATAATTTCTAACAGCATATCGATATAATGCTCTACTGATTTTGTGATTCTTCTCTTTTTTTGTCAGACAGTTGTGGATGCCAGGAAAGATCTGTATTGGTGTTTTTTATTTTACTCTGCTTCACTGTGAAATTAAATGGCAGCAATTTTTAAGACCCATCCCTCTATAACTTATGGTGATTTTGATATGCAATTGCTTAAAATGGTCTTTAGCAGCATACAGTTAGTTAATAGTATTAATGACTTTCCATAAAGATAAATATGAAGAGGCTTAAAAGATAAAAAAGTTGGACATTCCTCTTTTACAGTCTGAATATCCACTTTCCCATCTGTTAAAGATAGACTGGCACAGGCTGTGATTTTGTTTTCATGTCCTTGTGTTTGACTAAATATCACAATCTGGCCTACTAGACTAGCATCTAGTTCTAAAACAGCCTCATAGGTTCAGAGGAGGTTACTAGGCTAATGGCCCTAGGGTCTTTAATAGCCTAGCCATGTAATACCCATCTTCCCTAATTGACCATTGTCAGATGGTTCCCTAATTGACCATTGTTAGATAGTTTGATTGTTTTCAGAGTAAACAAATCATTCTTTATTTTGGAGAAGTTTCTCATTTGTATTGCTCCTGTGGAGGTGTAAGGTCTGATCGTTACTTTGGACAAGACAGATTTGTGGTCTGACCTTACTATGGAGGGCAGAACATAGGGGGTAGTGCAGTGACCCCCCCCCCATATTGGTGAGTAATAAATCCATAACATTTGAGCCCCTTGTGGAGGTGTAGACTAACTGTTCCAGAGTATTTGCACTAACAAATTCCAGGAACATCTTGGTGATCAGTTGTGTGCTCATGTACATTACCCACTCGATAGAAGGATAGTTATACCTCTCAACCTCTTAGATCAAGAAATCTGGACAAAACCATAAATAATGGGGGTCAAAGGCCCAAAAATAGGTGCACTTTTTAAATATCAGTTTTACAAACTTAAAAAGTTGATAAAATAGCACGTTTTTCATTAGCATGAATTTTATGAAGGATATGAAGTCTGAAACTCAAATGTCTGTCATTATTTTCTGACTTCATCCCTTAGTGATTCACCTATGATTGCCAGCAAAATCACAATTTTATGAGAAAGAGGCCAAACATATGCTGCAAAAATCTGGACATTCTGCAAAAATCTGTACAGTTGAGAAATCTGATTTAGTTGAAATCTCCCATGACTAAGGTGTTTGGCTGTATAGTGAGTGATTCAAGCAAGTTTATGTAGGCAACATGCTTCTCATGGTTCATGGTGGGGAACTGTAGCTAGCAATGATGTAGTAGGGCATTTTACCCATAGTTGGAGCTGGAGTAGCTCAAGTGATTCATACTGTTTAACCAGTCTCAAGGTGTATATGGATTTAGTGAAGCTGGATAAACCTCCACCTTTAGTTCTTCCCCATTCATTTTGAGGTCTGAATGTGTGGAAAGTATTGTAGCCTTGAATGGCCAGGGTGTTCTCTGCGGCCTTGAACCAAGTATCTGTGACTGCAGGACGTCAGCATCTTCCAAGGTGAGTAGAGCTTCCAGAGAGTGCAGTTTTTTGTTTAGACTGCTAGCATAAAACAGCAAAACCTTGAGTTTGTCTGTAGTAGATTTTTTATGTTGGAAGTTTTGTTGTTTTGGTATTGCCTAAAAAAGGCACTATGGGTGAGGTAAGTGTCTTTGCCAGTATTCAGAAGCCTAGAGGAGATAGGTGAAGACCATCTCTGGCGAAGCAGCATGGTCTGTCAACCATGTATTTCCAGGCTGACAGATACTGGATTCTCATGGATTGACACCAGAAGCCAAGCCAATTGTTGAACTCAATCATTTTTTTTATATTGCGGCATCATCCTCAGTGAAGGTAGAATGCTGTTTAGGGCTAAGGACATACCGGTCTGTGACACATAACCTGAGAGTTGAGTCATGTATCCTTTCGTACAGTCCAAGGAGGTACATCTCAAATCATTCACTAAAACATGTACTATGACAGAGTCGTAATGGTAATTATTGTGGAGTGACTTGAATATGTGCATAATTTGACAGATCCTGGCACCTGACAGGCAGCTGACCGTGACTGTCTTCTTGTCCAGCCTGGTGAAGGGGACATCTGTATGTCTTCTATGGAATATCCTATGACCAGGACATTTGGTTTTGATGTGTTCTGCCTTATGGGCATATTCACTGAGGCACTGGTATGTGTGTTATTTGTGGTAGATTTTGGTCATGCTCTAGTATGATTGAATTGTTTCTGCTTGGGAGGTCTCTGGTCTGTTGGTAGGCTCTTAGTGAGTACCTCCTCATATGTCGCTTTATGTGTCATGACCTTATCTTGTGTGGGAGAAGAGGTGTGTGCGCGCTAACCTGTTTGATGTTTTTTTTATTGTTACATGAGAGGATTGATTCCAGTTTCAAAGTATAGTTACATCTTCACATACTTTATTTGTTTGCTGTAGGAGTAAATGGTTATCAGTATACATGAAGCAATTACGACATTGCTTTTGGTTGCCCATGTCAATCAGGTTGGTTGGAGAAATGCTGGGAAAGTGACTATCCATTGTAGCAGGTTAAACTGTAAGCATTGTTAGGGGTGGGCAAGTTAGATCAGCTTTTGCTCTAGGGTTAGAAAGGGGACTTATTTTCTTGAGTATTAGGGATTAAAATGTGTGACAATACTGCTCAGTGCTCAGCTGAGTTGCCCGCAGTGTAGCAGGGAAGCCTGGGTGTGTTCCATTGACTGTTCTCTAGCGAAAAAGTTATATCTAGGTATTTGCATCTGCACAGTGCAATGCTAACACTGGTTGCATAGTGTGCAGCTATGCACAAATGTGAGGTTTAAATACAAGCAAATTTAAACAGTTTTTATCACAAACTACCTATGGGAAAGCCCCTCACATAGCCTTATTCCAACAATCCCCAACCTCGATGGGTCCTGAACTACACACTTCTGCCACAAGGGTGCAAAGAAGCCATCTTAATTTAAGATGTCTGGTTTTGTGCTCAAGTGATTTCAAACAGTATAGATTCAGCAAGTCTGAATCTAACCTATGCTATTTAAGGCAGATGTAGCAATGATACAAAGTGTGGAATGAAGCAGTCACAGCATCAAAAAACTGTAAAAATGAAGCAGCAGTTCAATAAAATACAGTTCATAAAGTGCAATAGAGGCTTAAATTTTACTGGTTCTTAGAAGATGTCAGTGAATGCTTTGGATTTCTGTTCAGATGCACTCTACACCTTTGACTAAGAATGTCAACCCCTGAGCAGCTCAGGTAAACTGTGTAGACAACAAACCTTCATAATGTGAAATAACTGATGTGGAGCTCAAGTGCTTAAACCAGAACTAAGACACTTTCAAAATAACAAACACAATAAGCCTTCAACCAGCAATTCCCAGCTCAGAATGGTGTAGACTATCCTCTCCTCACACAAAAGTTTAGACCACAAACCTTCCTAATGTAAAATAATTGGTTTGGAACCCAAGTGCTTAAAGCAGGACAAAGACACTTAGAATAACAGCCAGAACAAGCCTTAACCAGCAATTCCCAGGTCAGAAGGGAGGAGGCCACTCTCACTTCTCACACGAGTGTAGACCACTAACTTTCTTAATGTAAAATAAATGGTTTGAAGCCCAAGAACTTAAACCAGACATTTTTAGAATACCAGACACAATGAGCCTTCAAGCAGCAATTCTCAGCTTAGAAGGATGCAATCTACCTCTTCTACCACAAGAGCGTAATCCGCAAACCTTCCTAAGGTATGATAACTAGTTTGAAGCCCAAGTGCTTAAATCAAAACTAAGAGGCTTACAATAACAGTTACAATGTAATCAGGCTACTAACAAGCAGTAATAAATGCAGCAGAATAAATGCAACTGAACACTTTAAGAATAAACAACAAATAGAAAAATAAAGCACAGATACAGTAAAAACAACTGAATAAAGTGCATTTGTTGTAAGTAAGAAGGGAGGAAACAGAAGATAATTCAGGATTAAGAGACTAATAGGGTGGGCCTCATCAACTGATCTCTCTGTACTGAGCTGATGATATAGGAATAGGAGGAGTGGACAAAATCAAATTTATAGTAGGGGCAGGCAACTCAAAAGCCACCAAGTTTAAAAGAACAACAACAGTTGGGCAGGTGGGTGGGAAAAATCAAATACAGACAGAGATGAGCAATAGTCAGGCAGAGAACAACAAGCAAGACAAATAAGCATGCCAGTACAATAAAGATGTCTCCAAATATTTCTAATTAAATGAGGAATACTATTTCTCCACTCCTCCCACTAATTAGCTGGATGTTATTTACTGTCTGCAAAGGAATTATTTTCTATTTTTTCTAACTGGACCTATCCAAGGCCTCTTAAAACTCAAAAAGAACAAAAAATTAAAACAAAACAAATGCAATAGAGGGAAAAAAATAAAAATAGAAGTAATCAAACCTTAAATGAGAAAAAAGTCAGTCCAAAATCAAATGCTTACAGATATCAGCAATAGCCAGGCAGAGAACAACAATCAAGTCAAACACAGTAATACACAATAAAGATGCCTCCAGATATTGCTAGTTAAATGGGGAATGCTATTTCTCTGCTCCTTCCACTAAGTATCTGGATTTTTTTCACTGCCTGCAAAGGAATTATTTTCTAACTTTTCTAACTGAACCTAGCCAAGACCTCTTTAAACTCCAAAAGAATAAAAAATGTAAAACAAAACAAATGCAATATAAGAAAAAAGATAAAGATATAGAAGTAACCAAATGTTAAATAAAAAAAAAACTTCAACCCAAAATCAAATGCAGACAGAGATCAGCAATAGTCAGGCAGAGAACAGCAAGAAAGCCAAAGAAGCTCAAAATATTTCACTGCAATATCAGGTCTCAGACTCTCATATAGTTTCTTAAATCCTGATTATGGTCTATTAGCCTGTACAAATGAATGTCAATTTTATGAATTTTTCATTGGTTCTCTATTTCTAACCAAATGTATCTGTCCTGAATTTTTTGGTGGGACATCGTTTGTAGATGCCATCCTATACATCCTTCAGTTTGACGCAAGCAAATCCCTCCTACTAAAAATGAAATGTATAATTCCAGTATATGTTAAACGGATTAACATTTATCATTGTTTAATATCAGCCATACTGTTTAAATCATCCAGGAACATTTTATTGCTTTGTCATACTGTCCGTTGTTATTTATATTGTTAGTCTTTCTTTGTAAGACTTATTCATCACATTTTAATATATCAGTAGCAAAGCTTACACCAGTACATGTCTATTATACATGCTGATTATTATATTTTAGCACAAATTGTTATTATTTAATTCTCTGCAGGTGAATGAAGTTATTGTTACTGAGGTTTAAAGTCTTTTCTGCTCAGATAAAAGTTCTGGCACTATTTTTATCTAAAAAGATGACAGTTTGTGTGTGTGTGTGTGTGTGTGTGTGTGTGTGTGTGTGTGTGTGTGTGTGTGTGTGTCTGTATGTGTGTGTGGGTTGCTCTTTGTATTGCCTTACTTGATTGTCAAATAATTGTGTATAAACTTTTTTCATCTATTTTGGCTTTGTGACTTACTGTATATAACACTCAGAAATATCACCTGAGAGTTTTTTAATAAGTGAATTTCCTTTTGCAAATCTAATGCTTGGTCTTCTTTTTCAAGTAAATGATATAGTATGCTGAACTGTATCAGTGCTACTGGTTTTACTGAATGGTCTAAATATAAAATTACTTATAAGATATTCAGTTTCCCTACATCTTGTAATAAACCTCAGTAGTCTTTCAGTAGGTAGTAATTATTTAATAGTTTTTAGATAAACATTATTTAATGCATGAATGATACTAAGTGGCTGTGCTGTAGGGTAACTTATTGGTATTGAACTAGCTCCTTTAAATGAATAAAACTGTGCTATGCTACCAACATTCACTTTTTTATTTTCTGATAGGAAATGATTCAAAACTTATGGTGGAGCACTCTGATTACAAGTAACTGTGTTGCTTAATGTAGATCTAAGATGACATGCATTTTAATATCTGATCTGTTCTATACATACTTACTATATTCTGAATGCAACTGAGTGAGCAACCATGTCTGCATCAAAATTCATTTACTTTAAATTTACTTCAAGCTTACGGGATATATCTTTCCACATATTGCATACAGGCTTATATTACTATTTTCTCTTTTAGACATTGGGCTCTGGTTAATATTCTATCCTAAATCTCCCTGATGCATTTTACTATTTTTTCTTTATTCTGATTTACCTTACCACATGCTTTGTGCAGTTTCCCTTCACTAGGCACGCAGTGTTATAAGGATAAGCTCTACACAATATTTATACCATGATTTGTTTGGTTATTTCACAGTTTTGTTAGTTAATTATTTTGTTTTGTTATATCTTAAGATCATTTAGCCTTAGTTTTGTAATCATTTTAATGTTTGTTGGGTTAATACACTTTGTTTTAGTACTTTGCATAACTTTGGTTCTTTGTTAAATATAATGACCTTGCAAACATTAAGAAACGTTGCTAATGTCAAGCCTTGTACCATGAATTATCTCATTCAAATTATCCTAACATTTATTTTTGAATTACAACTATTTGTTATGGTCAGTCAGTAAAACTGCAATATTTACAAGAATGCTCAGCCTTGTATAACATGCATATATGCCTTCCTTTGGCAATTTTGTCTTACTAGGGACTGTTTTTTTTTTTTTTTCAATTTGGTTCTAACGCATTTGATTATTTATCTGTTCTAGTTAGCATGTTCTGGGATCTTTTCAATCAGTTGAGTCTACTTTGATCAAAAGTAAAATTGGTCAAAACAATTATGCCTAAGCCAGTTTTGGCAACAATGGAGTTTTCCCTTTGCTCCACTATTGTGCAACCTCACCTGTAGGTATATATACATTTTAGGGGTATAGGGTTGCACCCATGCAAAAAAAATAAAAAATAAATAAATAATAAAAATACCTCCAAGATTTATTGAAAATAGTTTCAGCATAGTTGTTTTGCTCAAATTCACATTTGATTAAAGTTGATTTGACGGACTGACATGAATCTCATTTTCTCATACAAGTTTCATACTCTTTCTCCTGCAGTGTATAATAACAACACTTTAAGACTTACCTGATTTGTAATGTTTAAATCAGTTACTAAAAAGTATTGACATCAGCATCAGACTGTAGTTGGTTTTGAAAGGGAGAAGATAATTTATACATATTTTCTTCACCAGCATTGTTTCTTTTCTGTCTTTGTTTTCTTATTTCTAAATTACTTTATATACAATAAATAGCCAAACATGGAAGCAGTGACACTGTCTGTTTTCATTTCTGTTAGTACCGTTTTTGTCTAATTGATTTTGTGCCTGTGTTCTCTGCATTTGCAACCTGACTGGACCAAGGCCAAAATTTGAATCTTTGGATTTATAA